>NW_021432957.1:0-229 GCF_001605985.2 Dendrobium catenatum | reverse complement strand
AGCAAAACCAACCGACTGAAGCCACCGACATAGCCGATCGGACACGACGTTTCAACCACCGCCTCTCTCACGGCATAAAAACGCTTCTCTCGTTCGGTTAACGGACTCACACATACAGACACAAAAAAAATCGCAAGGAAGAGAAAGGATTCGCGACTGACCGCTTGCATCGACGTTGATCTCGCGAGCCCTCTGCCCTAGCCGACTCCTACCGTCTTTCCGAACTCGC
>NW_021432956.1:0-249 GCF_001605985.2 Dendrobium catenatum | reverse complement strand
AGAGAGAGAGAGAGAGAGGGACCAATCCACTTACCTGTAGCCGACGCCTCTCCATCTCACGACCGATCCCCTTGTGGTCGGACGACCTCGCTCCTCCGACTTTCCCTTGTCCGATCAGAAGCAACAACAGGGAGCTCGCCAGCTGGGAAGGTAACTTTCTCCCTTATGCGTGCGGCTTCGGCCAAATCCCGTGAGCTAGAGAAGGGAGAGGAGGGACTTTGTTTTATTTTATTATATATTATAATTAAT
>NW_021432955.1:0-355 GCF_001605985.2 Dendrobium catenatum | reverse complement strand
TCATCCCAGCGTCCGACCCCATGGCCAAATCTGCACCATTGCTGTGGCTGCTCACCCGATCATCATCCATGTCGCTGGCCGTTGGTTCCTCACATTCGGACCCCTGGTTTTGCTTAGCCTCCAACCTGTTGTTGCTGCCATGGAAGGAGCCAGGGCCCGTGCAGTGTCCCTCTTTCAATTCCTCCCGAGCTGCCTCAATGCAAGGCAGCTGGACGGTGGCCCTAACCGTGGTTTTGGCCGGTGGTGAGATCCCTATTGAGTTCATAATGAGCTCACGAGCAGCTGCCGTCTTTGAGCTTGGCGAAATGTAACCCAGCGCAAACTTACCTTGGTGAGGTGTGAACTTGGTGGCCAG
>NW_021432954.1:0-245 GCF_001605985.2 Dendrobium catenatum | reverse complement strand
TGGGGTTTAACCTACTTAGTTTATTTTTAATAAAAAAGACCAAATTAGAAATTTATTTATTAAAATAACCATTAATTGTTGCTCAATTTAGTATAAATGCCTGAATTAGGTGTTTCTGGATAACATAGATATATCACAATTTGGATTAAAAATATTGTGTAGCACACATATGGATAAGATGGTAATATAATTAATAAAATACATAAATAATATAGTTTATTTTGGTCTATTGGTTGGCTGCTTCG
>NW_021432953.1:0-245 GCF_001605985.2 Dendrobium catenatum | reverse complement strand
ATTTCTTGTTCTAGCTCAAGTCAAGTCTTTTGTAGCCTCTTAAGTTCAATCAAATTCTAGCTATTTGTTCTTCTCATTTGATTTTTTAAATCAAATGTAGGCTCAAATTTTATATTTTCCAATTTGTTTGGGTTTGAGTTCACTTAGGTCGATTGAATCAAGCTTATAAGTCCGAGTCCACCGTTCAATCAAGTCCAAATGTTCACAGGCTGAGTCCAAGTTCGATCGTCCTTTGAGTTCAAACA
>NW_021432952.1:0-447 GCF_001605985.2 Dendrobium catenatum | reverse complement strand
GTGGCACAGAGATATTGGAATGATTTGTATTCCGGAAGTTTGTAGTAGGAAGTTGATTTTGAAATGGGAATTTGGTTTCATTGAATACGACATGTCTTGAGGTGAATATGCGTTGAGTAAGGACATCAAAACAACGATATCCTTTTTGATTTGAAGCATATCCTATGAAAACACATGGAGTAGATAATGGTGAGAGTTTTGATTTAGAGTAGGGTTTTAGCCAAGGGAAACAAAGACATCCGAAAGCTTTTAGGTGCACATATGACGGTGGTTTCCGATAGAGAACTTCGAAGGGGGTTTTGAATTGAAGTGTTACAGTAGGAAGTCGGTTTATAAGATAAACCGCTGTGTGTAAGGCTTCAATCCATAATGTATGAGGTGCATTGGAATGAATTAATAGACTTCGAACGGTTTCTAGGAGATGACGGTTTTTCCGCTCAGCTACGC
>NW_021432951.1:0-276 GCF_001605985.2 Dendrobium catenatum | reverse complement strand
TCAATGACAATGCATATGTGGTAGACCTCCCCGAGGATTTCAACATCAACCCGACTTTTAACATAGAGGATCTAGTTGCTTACGAAGGCCCTGATTATAATCCACCCAACCCATTTTTGCAACAGCCTGATATAACCCCACCATTGGAAAACCCAAATTTTCCCCCCTTCCCACCATTCCCAAATTACCCATGGCTGATAAAGTGGACACAATTTTGAGTGATGACATTATCTCTACAAGGGAAGGTGGAAGAAGAAGGTACTTGATCAGGTGGAG
>NW_021432950.1:0-339 GCF_001605985.2 Dendrobium catenatum | reverse complement strand
ATAGAAATATCAAAGTTTCAAATGATGTTATTTGTTATGAGTGCAGGAAACCTGGTCATATTAAGTTAGATTGCTCAAAACTCAAAGCCACTCCTAGCAAGAAGAAGATAGAGGAGAAACCAATTATGACGAATGACAAGAAGAAATTCTAAAGAGCTTTCTAGGCGGACTTAGCTTCAGACTCGTTAGAGACTGAAAAGGAAGAGGAAGTCACTAATCTATGCTTAATGGTACATAATTTTGATTAGTCAGATCAAGAAGAGGTATGTGACTTATCTTATAATGAACTTTTTTATGTCTCTGAATACATACATGATGCATATAGAAAGTTAAATAGAC
>NW_021432949.1:0-203 GCF_001605985.2 Dendrobium catenatum | reverse complement strand
ATATTTCTACTCAAACTTGTGCTAGACCTTGGAATTCAAGATTGAATTTATTTTGGAACTTGAATCTGCATTGAACTACAAAAGGCTTAATCAAATTGAACCTAAATTTCAATCAAATGAGCAAGACTTGTATGTTTGGACATACTTGAAATCAAGCATAGTGGATAAGAATAAAACTTGGATTAAACTTGCAAACATTTGGG
>NW_021432948.1:0-215 GCF_001605985.2 Dendrobium catenatum | reverse complement strand
TTTTTATACAATATCAATGTTGTAATAAATTATCTTTATTATCATAAATATTTTAATCTATCTATACATATTATATTGGGCAATAATTAAGGTTACTTTTCAAGAGGTCATCAATGAACACCTTCTTTCATGTTTATTGGGTGCGTTAACTCTTAAATACATGAAAGGAAGAAATTTTTGGTCTGTTAGTAGCAGCGGTCAGCAGCTCGTTGCTT
>NW_021432947.1:0-536 GCF_001605985.2 Dendrobium catenatum | reverse complement strand
GTACTGATATCATCCCGTACGATTAGTATAAATTTTATATGATCTCCTTATGTGTGTGTATGTTGTTATTCACTCAAAATACAATCACTCCCTTATAATTTGATTTCTAAGAAAAGTGCAAGCTTCAAATTTTACAAAGTATCTCATGCTGAATTTAATTTGAAGTCTTCATAGTCTGGAGTTTATTTTTTCTGAAATTTTAGTACACACAAGAGCAAATACAAATCTTCTAAAAAATGTTAGGAGATAACTATACATTTGAACAATAATATTTGGAATCATCAAAACTTTATAAGTTATAAAAATGTAAAGCATGCAAATAGCAACTATCTTAACAATAGGCTCCAGATCCTCAACCATAAAGGAGAACTCCAAATCTACCAACTTCAGCAAAATTAGCATTAGGGAGCACGATTCCCATAGCTCAAGTATGAAGCCTGAATGGGTGTAAAAGGTCAGATCCAACACGCCCAAATATGGCCTGATCGCTGGCAGCACTATCTACTCAACATGCCATAAGAAAGGCCGTAGTAGAG
>NW_021432946.1:0-255 GCF_001605985.2 Dendrobium catenatum | reverse complement strand
GCATTATTTCTAATTACTATGATTGGACGGGACAAAGTGTGAACTCCAAGAAATCAATGATCATGTTTGGGAAGCATACCAGTAGAATTATCCAAAGAAGGATATCGAAAAAGCTTAATTTCAGAATTGTTAAGGAAATGGATTACCTGGGTGTGAAATTAACACTGAGAAGGATGGTGGCATCCAATTTTCAAAAGCTTTTGGAGGTGGCTGCTAATAGACTTAATACTTGGGGGAAGAATTTCATTTCTTTAG
>NW_021432945.1:0-3899 GCF_001605985.2 Dendrobium catenatum | reverse complement strand
CAGCTCCAACTGTAAATATAAAAAATTTATTTGCTTTTTTTAATTGGATCTCTATGCACTTATTTTTTGAGTTAAATTGAATAATAATAATAATAATAAAAGTATTTATTTATTATGAACATAATTACTAATTTTTTAACCATTTTACATTGATTTTCTTTCTCATTTTTTAGATACAAAGAATTCTTTTAAGATAAATATGAGATAATTTAGACTTTAGAGAGAATGAAAGAGATCCTATGGAGAATCATGGAGAGAGTATGCGAGAAATTTAAGTTTTGATTGGGATAACTTTTTTATGACTTCGTAAAGCTACTTTTTAATTTAAAGTTCTATTGAAAGTAGAGAAAAAGCAGGTGTATAAAGTTGTCCCAAACCAAGCCTTAGTACTGAGACAATTGTGCTGTAAAGAACAATTTCATAATGATTTTAACACAAGATTAGTTATCCTAATTATAAGTGAGAATCAAAGTTAATAATAAAAAAATGATCATATATTATGATGATATATGCTTCATATGCCTAGTTCTGTAGATGGTGAGTTTGGCTTGTTGTTAGCTAGTAGTCCAAAACTTTTGGAAAGTTTTTGATTGAAGGGAATGCGCCCTTGATGAGCATTTCTAGCAAGTATTTAACGTGAGTTGTCGAGTTTCTTGAGCAAGTGGATTTGACGAACATGAGACTTCATGAGCCCTTGAGCGAGTTCAATAGATTGATGTTGAAGTCTGAATAAGGGTTGATTCATAGGCAACTTCAATGAACTCATCTTTGGGTGACTTGAGGTATTAATCAAGTTCAATGTTAGCATGTTTTGAGTTATACATTGTTCAAGATATTTCATAATGAACAAACTATTGAACCCAATTCAAGTTCCCTAAGTGACTTGGTTGAACTTGCATAAATGAATAATGGTGTGCATTGGTTCACTGAGTGTCTTCTCTTTTTAAATATGCATGGAAGGATATGAGAAATAAAGTTTCAACAAACTTGATTTGGCTAGGGTTATATGGATTTTATATAGATTATGGATTTTATATAGATTATAGACTTTACAAAGATCTTGAACCGTGAAAATTTGGTTAGCACATCAAAATTGTAGTGTATATAATTATGAAAATAGTTCTATGGACTTTATGTAGAGTAAGGCTCGAGTGATTAAGCTCACTTGTAAGCGTGAAGCGTGTTATATGGACTTTATCTTGAGTAAAGTTCAAGTGTTTGAGCTCTCTTACAAACGTTTCAAAGGATAGTAGCATCAACCTTCATGAAAATTGTGCGGACTAGCTTTAATGAAAATGTGAGAATTGGTTTCCTAAAGCAATCTAAAAAGATTGGGAACAAGACGAGATTAGAGGAGAATCTAACTGAAGTGGCATGTGTAATGTCAAACTCATTGTTTTAGTCAAACAAGGATGACTCTTGAAGTCATTGTGTATTCTAATAATGGATATTTTGAAGATCTCACAAAGATGTTAAGATTTTTTTAGGCGTCTTCTTTTTGCAATAAAGTTGGTTTGAGGCACTTATTGCTAAGGTCAAGTATTTGAATATGGTAACATGAAAGAGACTTATTAAGTCAACATGGAGGCCAAACATAATGTAATTTTAAAAATTTTAAGGTACTACATATAGAAGACAAGTTGGCATCTTTAGTGGAATGCTACATGCATGCGCTTGGTGGTCAAGTGACAAGTGTGAATTCGCAGAATGGTTAGCAAAAATCATAGATAGACCCCAAGGCAAGGAGTGGATTGAATGATTAATAATTAGACATTTTGTTTAGCAATTTAAGATATAAAATGACTTTATAAATCAACAAATTGCAAATGTACTCATTAGAAGTCTTAAAAATGTATTAAGATTATAAGACTATCAAATTAGCGAATTGATTGACTTCTATTTCAATGTTTTCAATAATAATTCCTACGTTAAAATTAAACAAATCCTTGCAAATACTTTTAAATGCCTTACTGATGTCAGAATTAAGCGACTTGGGCTCATTGGATTTGTCTCGTCGAGCCGCTTGATTATTCAACAAGCATGTCATATTTGGTTATCCACTTAATGCTTTGAAACCTTCGAATATGTTTTAGTCCATGGATTTATGCCCATATGGATTCGGTTTGGACCAATTTTTGTGTCGTTGGATTCATCTCATTGAGATATTCTGCTTGATTATGAGTTGGATAAAATTGGAATTCATAAGATACTGAATTTAATTTTAAAAATTTACAATTCTATTCTTTCCTAAACAAGTTAATTTTTTGTTATATCTCAGTTGCACCAATATTTTTGAATGTTAAAGTTTGCAAAGTCCGAAAATATATTTTAGATCTTTTCAAAAAACGTTGATGCAAAATTTCAATTTCAAATAAATTAAGAGGCACGATCGCTACCTTGACGTCAATGTGGATCTCCCTTTCGGGCCGTGAACTAAGTAAAATGTAATGATCATTATTTTAGTATTTCATGAATTTGGGGCATCAATCAAAGCAAAAAACTATTAGAAAATTTTGTTCCTACATTTTTTAAATTGCTCAGAATTTATTATAGAGGCTCCATTAGAATCTGAAAAATGTCAAAATTGAGTTTGAGACTTTAAAAAAGATTCTAGGAAGTCCAGAAACATCTAGATCAGTGTTCGGGCCAAAAATCCTTTCAGGAAGCCCAAAAACATCTAGCCTATAAACTTTGTTCCAAAATAAGGTGGCACTATAAAAGAAGATTTATTTATTTATTTATTTTGCATTAATAATTTCCTTTTAAAATTTTTCAAAAGTAGAAAAAATTATGAAAATATATTCCAAAAATTTCATGAAAGGAAATAATTCAATATATATTTTCATGTGTACATATTTGTATTTTATTATAACACTTTCTCCCTTTGTTATTTATTAAAAAATAATTTGTTGATTATTTGCTTTTCAAATATAAAAAAAAATCAGAAATTTAAGAGAAAAATTCCGTCCAATATTTATAAATACCCTTTATGGTTGTAGGGGAAAGGCACGGTCCTCCTGAGTTAGTCCAAAAATTTTCTCATAAATTATGAAAAAAATGGACTAACAAAAATTTGAAGGTCGTCAACGGCAATCAAATCCCGGTGCAAATTTTCCCCATAAATTAAGTTTTTTGGTCTTTGTTTTCTTTGACATTAGAGATTGCCACATACTTCTTTGCTAATTTATGAGTAAGAAATTGTAAAATATGTTATTGATACTTGGGAGATAACTACTACTACTATTCAACCAATCAACCAAAGATTCTTTGAAAATGTTGAATGTTGATGGTATCCACAAATTGATGTTGTTTATCGAAGGGTGCAACAGACGTTGCGACGGAGTCATTAATGAAAGTTAATCGATTCTAGACATCAATAATGTTGGTCAATGAAGGGCGACGAGAAGCATCAAAATGAGATCCGACAATCTAAGAGATTGCTGGGCAGGTGAGAAGTCCAAACATGCAAGATATCAATTAAGCCTAATTGAAAGTTCATGATGGTCCAAGATCTAAAAATTATTACTATCCCATAATTTCATCGAGTTCACATATTTTTCCCAACATATAATCACACTCATAATTCTTATTAAAATTCAACTTTTTTTATTGGAACGGTGTATCCACCCGCTGCCAACTCCAAAAGGGCTTTTGGCGGCATGACTAATCCTCGGCTGACCTAGAAGAGGCACCTACCTCAGAAATCTCCTGGCCAGTACTTAATTGGGCCCCACCTAAAAGATGAAAAATATTTTGATATTTAAGAGAGAGAGAGAGAGAGAGAGAGAGAGAGAGAGAGAGAGAGAGAGAGACGGGAAAGAGTGAGGGGGAGCAAGGAGGATTACAAAATCCCATTAGACATGCAGTGATGCTGGGATACGAAAGGAACAGTTCCTATT
>NW_021432944.1:0-240 GCF_001605985.2 Dendrobium catenatum | reverse complement strand
GTTTCTCTTGAGATGTAAGTAACTATAGTGGCATGCCGTTATGAGGAACTTAATCCTAAAAAAATTTCTTTTAAGGTTTCTAAAGTAGGGAAAAGGTCTCTAGGGTTGTAGACAAGTTATATCCAAATTTATTTTTATTTCAAAAATGAAAGTTGAATATCATTTTTTATCTTTTGAGGTAGTATATTATTCCCTAAGATGCATTTGATCATGAAAATTATAAAATCTATTTCTATTCTC
>NW_021432943.1:0-266 GCF_001605985.2 Dendrobium catenatum | reverse complement strand
CGGTCTCCGATTTTGACGAGCTTATACTTGAATCGAATGGCTCGACGAGAAAAATCCAACGAGCCCAAGATCACTAAATTCTGACATCATTAAGGCCTCCAAATATCCAACGAACTGTGCACAATCGTAGGATCCAATATCTGCCGTCCATTTGACCACTCCCTATTCGCCCTTGATCTCACACCTATTTACTGACCATGCCACTCCAGAAAATCTATAAATAGAGCCCTCTTTCTTCACAAGAGAGGATCCAAGCAAGAGAGAGA
>NW_021432942.1:0-426 GCF_001605985.2 Dendrobium catenatum | reverse complement strand
TGGGCGACGTAAGTCAGGAGGACCGTAGTCGGCGAGCGACAGAGGTCGGAAAGATTGTAGTCGGCGGGCGACATAAGTCAGGAGGACTGTAGTCGGCGGGCGACAGAGGTCGGAAAGACTGTAGTTGCCTTGCGAGGGAGGTTGGAAAGACTGTATCTGACGATGAAGGTCAGAAGAATGGCGTCAGGTAGAAGTCCAACCATAGAAAGAAATCCATCTTCGCATAGACTTCTAGAGGAGGGAAGAAGTCCGACGTCTGTTGGTGGCAGAGGAGAAATCTGGCTTCACTTGGGCGGAGTTTTGGCGTTAAGAGGGAACTCTGTTGTTAATTGGAAAGGATTTCAGCATCACGTGGAAGTTGTGCAGAATTCTTGCGTTTCCTGAAAATCCGGCAGAATTTCGGCGTCTTCAGGCGGCAGGAAGAGC
>NW_021432941.1:0-781 GCF_001605985.2 Dendrobium catenatum | reverse complement strand
AAACTTATCACACCTTTCTTTTAATAAAATTAAATGATAAATATTAAAATACTAAGTCTTTATTCTATTACGCCCTCATATCGGCCTAGTATTAACATTCTAAGCTTATGAATCCTTGCTCCTTCATTTGTGATCATCCTTGCTTGCACTTTCAATGCATGTATTTGATCTTATATATGTGCCTCTAATCACTCTCCTCACTCCTCAAATATTCATAATTATATTACAAAGCATAATTTGCCTCTCTATCATGCTTCTAGCCATTCTCTCTACGCTTCTAGCATGCCAGTGAACACCAACAACCCTCTACCCGTACACTCACAATTGTCGCCCAAACTACCACTTGATCTTATTGTACGTTGATGCTCTATTCTTAATCAATCACTTATGCCTCTCCCTATTAGTATTCATTTCAGTGCAACTCATCTCCAATATCAGCGACACTTAACATTGGTGATCAACCCTATTCTATTTCCTTCATGGCACCCCGTTCGATAGCTATTGCCTTGATCACTACTATTGAGGTGCCACCCCTTCCTACAAATGTTTTGAGAGTCATTTTTCTTCATCCCCTTCTTAATCCTTTTCTTTTTCAATATGTTTTTGCGGTAGTATTATTCCAACCCTTGACTTTTGTGCAGCCAAAAAATCATCTTCATTCAATGAAAAGAATGATACAGTAATCAAGCGAATAATAACCATGCTATCACCTTTAGTAGTAATAGATTTAATTTGGTCACCAATCTAGTCCTCCAACATATGTTATTTACCATTTTTGAGA
>NW_021432940.1:0-672 GCF_001605985.2 Dendrobium catenatum | reverse complement strand
TTCCTAAGGTGATAGGAGATCCAGATTTAGCCTTTTTTTTCATAGTGACTTTTTTGACCCTTAGTCTAGTTCCTAGGAGGACCCGGGACTTTCTAAAATTGGCTAATGCAACTTAAACTTCAAATATCATCACCCTAAGTCCCTAAAGATGATCAACAAACTGAAATAATTAAAATGGACCATAATTTACTAATATTTGAATTTCAACTAGAATATCCTTTTCAGACCCCCAACAAATCTGAATTCTAGAAAACCTTAACTAACTACCCTGCTTAGGACCTATCTAAACCACACAAGCCTTACACACACATAGAATTGTTTGCTAGGGCACCACTTCTAGATTTAGGCTAGGCCGCTGGATGTTTATTTTCTGCTGTGTGCCGGAGCTTTTCGTAATTTTCACTGCATGCTATTTGAAATTGCTGATGTGTTTGCTTACTTTTTCTGCACTCTGGATGTGAGCGTTAGACCTACCCATAGGTTAGGAGCGTCATATATATACTGTTCTTCCGTGCATGTGGTCATGCTCAAGCTAATAAAAGGGGGGAGCAATATCATGATTTATAATAATGTTTTATGCAGATGCTCAGCTCCCCCTAAACAAAAATGAGGGCTAAATTAATTGTAACTGCACAGGTGGAGCGCTTAGCCCTCAAAATTAAGAGCATGGCT
>NW_021432939.1:0-389 GCF_001605985.2 Dendrobium catenatum | reverse complement strand
AACACCGCGACGAACTTCCTCCCACCACGCTAAAGAAAACATGTATAGGTGGTCATTTGGTCGCGTTGTAGGCATCGAAAGCAGGATCTCGGAGTTTTTAGAGTTTAAAAAGGTTATACCTGCGCGGAGTCGTCGGCACGTTGATCGAGGGAGAAAAGCATTATTATTATAATTATTTATTATGGCAGACCACCGACTCGACACGTTGGTCGAGGTAAGAGAGTGGGGGGAAAGCATTTTTTTCTTTTTGTTGTTATTTATTATGATTTATATTAATTATGATAATAATTAAATAATTAATAATAATAATTAATTGTTAATTATTAATTAACTAATTAATTAATAAGTTAATTATAATCATAATTAATTAATGATTAATTATAATTAAT
>NW_021432938.1:0-278 GCF_001605985.2 Dendrobium catenatum | reverse complement strand
TAGTTATCTCCTAACAATTTTAGAAGATTTATATTTGTTCTTGTGTGTACTAATATTTCAGGAAAATCGCACTCCAGACTACGAAGACTTCAAATCAAATTCAGCATGAGATACTTTGTGAATTTGAAGCTTGTACTTTTCATTGAAATAAAATTGAAAGGGAGTGATTGTAATTTGAGTGAATAAAAATATATACACACACACATATAAGGAGATCATATAAAATTTATACTTATCATATGGGACGATATCCGTTCGTACGGGACGATCAGACAGTT
>NW_021432937.1:0-847 GCF_001605985.2 Dendrobium catenatum | reverse complement strand
ATCGTAAAGTTGATTATAAAGTTTTTACTAATTGAGTGCTTAATTTATATGACTTTTGAATGACAAATCATGCCTGATGAGCGATAAGTGAGGTTCATGACAAATCTGATATGCTAATTTTCCTTTCACAACCCATGCTCTATGGTTACTCATAAGATTTCGGTTTATATAGGTTTTCCAAAGCGTATTGTAGAACATCAAAAAATAATCAGAACAACAAAAAATCGTACGGTTATCTTAACAAAAAAAAAAAAAAAAAAGAAGAAGAAAAAAACTATGGGAACAACAAAAAATGTTCTAAAGAACAACATTAAATTATGCTCCGAACTGAAGTCTGCCTGCCATATGGGTATCTTTGCCGATAAATTAGACTGAATATCTTCTCTATGAATGTTTAGCGGCTCCTTGCAAGTGCTTCTATGGTGACCCCAAGAGTTACAACGACCACATTTATGACTTATTTTTGATTTCTTGGTAACTTTTAAGAAGTTCTTAATTCTTCTTTTCTTTGGTTGGCCACGAGGCCTGAGTGCGATATGATGGGGGGTAAAACAAACATGCCATCACTCGCTACGAACCATTGTTCCTTCCCCGGACAAATGAAAAAAAACTCAAGCAATTAGAATGAACATGAAAAAAATAAGTAAATAGAAGCAGAAATAGAAAATGAAGCAGCTGTTGGACGGGAGATATTAAAACGGCAGAAATAGAAATCCAGTTATTAATGAATAAAACTCAAACAATTTTTTCCTATGTAATCTTCAACCTGAATGCTTAACCGGTTGCCAAAATGAATAAAAATGTTACCTGAATAGGAACGGCGGCCAAATGAGCTTGTGCGATGTTT
>NW_021432936.1:0-425 GCF_001605985.2 Dendrobium catenatum | reverse complement strand
TTTCTTCAATATTTTCTTCTCCTTCAAGGAATTCTTCCTCTTCTAGATTTTGCTCATCTATATTTTCTTCCAGTAGTCGGATCTCCGAGCGACGACGCCATTGGATTTCCGGTTCTTGATTAGGCACAGGAACTTCTTCGATCAGTGGGCTACGATCGAAGTTAGTCTCTTCCTTTGGAGGGGATGGAGGGCGACGGGATCCCCTGGAGGATTCCCCAAAGTGTCTACCGTCTGGAGGAATATTATTATGGGTCCTTTTCGGGGCCCACTTCTGATGTTGTTCGTAAACTTGGGCGGATCTCCGGGAAGCCTCACCAGATGTCACGTCCAGATCAGTCCTCCTTTCTCTTCTTTCTTTCTCGTTTCTTCGAGGCTTTGGCCTCCAGATTTGTTTTTCTTTCCACCGGGACCTTTCAGCAGTGGAT
>NW_021432935.1:0-389 GCF_001605985.2 Dendrobium catenatum | reverse complement strand
ACCCATCTGGATAAAAATTATGGATTTACCTTTGGCGTTGTGGACGCCTTTAGGGATCTCTTGGATTGCTAGTTTCATTGGGGTCCCGATTTCTGTTGACACGCTCCCTGCCAATCGTACCAGACTCACCTTTGCTAGGGTGTGTGTTCACATCAATAAAAACTCTCCCCTTCCTGAGGAAATCCCCATCGAAATTGAAGGAGAAGATATGAATCTCAAAGTGCACTATGACTGGAAACCTTCCCCTTGTGAAGGATGTGGATCTCTATTTCACCCTTTTTCTCTTTGCTCTTCTAACCCTAATCCTAAACCTATCTTACCTTCTTCTGCTTGTCCGAGAGGTCGTAGCTCAAGTAGACATCCTATACACCGGGAACAAAATCCTTCTT
>NW_021432934.1:0-300 GCF_001605985.2 Dendrobium catenatum | reverse complement strand
ATGAATATTTAAATTTTATATAAATAAATATAAAAATTAATATTATATAAGAAAACATTTAAGAATTTTTTGATATGTAACTAAGTGTCAGTTTGGGATAGTTTTCTCGCTACTTTTTTTTTATTTGACAGTAATTATAATTTCTTTTAACTACTATATTCTTATTGTTTTCTCAATGCATTTCAAAAAAATTTGAGGAAAACTATTTTTTGCAAACATTATAATAAAGTTGGCTTCTTCGCAGCCAACTTCATAAAACATTACGATCATCCCAAGCAGACACTTGGGTCTGTTTTTGAC
>NW_021432933.1:0-213 GCF_001605985.2 Dendrobium catenatum | reverse complement strand
TTTGGGGATTTACGGGATTTGGCCGAAGAAGACCGCGAATGGGAGAAAGTTACCTTCACGGCTTACGAGCTCCCATTGTAGCTTCCGATCAAAATGTTAAACTTCCGTTTCAACAGAGAGGAGGCGTCGAAGGAGCGTAGTCGAGCAGCCCGAATGAGCCGAAGAGGCGATCGAAAGGGAGGAAGTTAACTTCACAGTCGAGCGAGCTCCTGT
>NW_021432932.1:0-273 GCF_001605985.2 Dendrobium catenatum | reverse complement strand
AAAATTCAACCTGCCTACTCCATTCGTCCATGGACTGTCATACTTTTTGAGATTTAGCAGGAGTATCATCATCTTCATCTGTGTCACTTCCAAGATGAGGTACAAGTTTCTTCTCTTTGAGAATGGTCGGTGCCTTGGGAAGAGTCGGCGCTGCCTTCTTTCTCCCCACCTGCTTCTTCTGACCTTCCCATTCAAGTCGCTTTGCAGTCTTTGAATTTGATGCTCTAGCTTCGAGGGAGCTCGAAGACTTTTGCTTCTTTGGCATGAAGTACC
>NW_021432931.1:0-203 GCF_001605985.2 Dendrobium catenatum | reverse complement strand
AACTTATTAATATCAAATATATAATTAGTTGAGTTTTTTTTTTTAACTCAAGAAGAAAACTTGTAAATAAATTTTATTAAGATTTTAAATTCAATCAATTTGCTATAAAAATAAATAAATGGCTTTGAATATTATAGCTCTCATCTTGATTTAATTAAAAAGCATTAATCAATAATAAAATAAATTATTGACTGGGTACCGGC
>NW_021432930.1:0-543 GCF_001605985.2 Dendrobium catenatum | reverse complement strand
CTTTTAGACCATATACTTATATGTCTCAGGTGATGTTTGAAAGCCTTAAAGAAAGAGTGGATTGTGCTATGAAAAAAGGTTATGTCAGCCTCAACTTAGTGAACTCTCCCGAGGAGAAGGAAATTTTAAAGACATGGAAATACTTCACTCGCAAAGACCATCCTTCAGTAATCCAGGTTATGTAAAAAGAATTATTTAGCATTTTTTTTCTAATTTTTTTTTTACATTTTATTAATTAAACAATCTATTGGTGGCTTCATTAGACATAATTTATACTTCAACTTGGTAAATGAGGAGACAATGTAGGAGTAGTTAGGTCCTACCTTAGTGCTGAATATAATAGGGCTGAGTAAGGACTTCCAAGAAAGAGCCCTTGTAACAACTATAGTTGACTTCTAGGATATGATGAGCTTTACTATAGAATCTCTAAGAGTATTCTTTGATGGTGTCCTCATTCCTAGCAAATTTCATACAGGTGGGTAGAATCCATTATGATTTTTAATTTCGAATGAATTAATGTTCAATAAAGAGCATGAAGAGTTT
>NW_021432929.1:0-395 GCF_001605985.2 Dendrobium catenatum | reverse complement strand
CTAAAGGTTGCAATATGATTGAAAATGGTGAGCATGTAGTGGTGAAATGCTTGAGATTAAAGCATATTTTTAAAATGGCTGAAAAATGGGGATTCGATTTTCCAATTTTAAATAGCCTAGAGGAATGTTTGTATTTCTTAAAAATGACAGGGGAGAAGAACATTTTTATGACCAATCTTTATTGTTCTTTGGTTTTCAATTCTTGGAAGAGTAGAAATAGTTTTATACATAATGGAAAAGAACTTGGAACTACTTCCATTATATCAAATGCCATATACCAAGCTGCTAGCTCTTCTTGCTTGATTCTTACAGACCACTGGGATGTTAAACAGCATAATAAGCTGATCTCTTCTTATTAGCATCCCCCTCCACCCGGTTGGATCAAGGTAAACTTA
>NW_021432928.1:0-517 GCF_001605985.2 Dendrobium catenatum | reverse complement strand
TCCTTTATTTCCTACACTACATTAACCATAGGTTTTTCTTCAACCACCTCAAATGAATAGGATAAATTCCTTATCACCCTTAATATTGTCTAATTCCTTTACTTCAAACTTCTCTTTTATTCTTTCAATTTTTAACTTTTGAATGACTTAAATTCCCCTTTGATTACCCCTAATTGAGTTATCATATAGGTGGCACCCATAGCAGGTCATTGCACTTTCTCTTTATCTGACAGTAATACACTACAAGAATATATCCTAGCACCATCCAACAAAATGAATGGGTAACAACCCAACACAGGGGCCTGATGTAACAGCAGTTCTGTACATATCGACCAGGCCGATCGAGGATCATCCTGGGATGATCAGTTGTAATTTTGTTTCAGATTCTGTACAAAAGTTACAGGAATGATTTCCTGTAGGGATCGTCCGGGCCGATCTGGGATCGTCCCGGGACGATCAGTTCATGGCAAAAGTCAGAGGGCAAGGGGTTTTTGAAAATTAATTATCGTCCTAGATC
>NW_021432927.1:0-238 GCF_001605985.2 Dendrobium catenatum | reverse complement strand
AGACCTGGTGTGTATTTATGATACAAAAGCCTCACTTTATATTGTTCTGTATAAAACGGGCCAGATATTATGCTACCCACTTCGTTGACATGAAAAGCCAAGGCAAAGATATATTTAATACATTTCAGATTGATAACCGATTATAATGAAAGTGTAAGAAGAAGGTTGATGTCTGGGTAGATAAAATCACTAATCACCTAGGCATGTCATTACCATTTATTTTTTAAAAAAACGTGTC
>NW_021432926.1:0-679 GCF_001605985.2 Dendrobium catenatum | reverse complement strand
ATAATTGATATGTAAAAAAAGCAGTGCAGCAAATGCTATAAGTGGGTAGAGAGAATCATCCGTATGGATCTAAGAGAGAGAAACAAAGAACAAAGAGCGTAATAAATAAAAGTAATAGAAAGTGGAAATGAGAAAGAGATGGGAGAAGCGACGGACGTGGCAGCGGCTGTTTCTGCTCTTCTTCTGAATGCCACCAAAAGCATTGGAAAGCTACAGAAGAGAGAGAAAACATGACAGAGAAATAACGCAACTCTGGGCCCGATGAACTATTAGTATTAGAGCTGTAGCCCAAATTCCTGACCTAAGAAGAAGAGAGAGAGAGAGCGATTGGTGATGGGTGGGTGGGTACCGTAGTGGGCAAGGCACGGGGAATGGCCGACTGTAGAGAGAGAAGGAGATAAGCCTGCTTCGTACGTTCGCCGGGTTGGGCTCGTCGGGCGAATCGAGGTGGGATATCGGGCTGACCCGTCGGGCCATTACCGACGAGAGTGATGATCTGTCCTTCTCCTCTTTCTATCTCTTTCTCTGCTTTCTATTTTTTTCTTCCTCCCCGACGATGTGTTGGTCCTTTCTTTCTGTAAACGGGCAGTGCTATCATTACTTCTTTGTAAATATTATATTTACAGATTTATTAATATAGTGGTTATATGTATAATTATTATTTTATATAATTTTTTGG
>NW_021432925.1:0-389 GCF_001605985.2 Dendrobium catenatum | reverse complement strand
TGATTAAATTTATTTTAAAATTAATAAAATATAAATTTATCATTTTCAAAACAAATTTAATAATTTTTAAACTCATTCAAATACAAACTATATTAATGTATCTTAAGATCATCTCCAACAAAACGCCTTACACTCGTTTGGCATCCCTCGTTTGCTCCAGCCGACGAAAAAAACGTCATTTTCTTAAATGTGAACAGGGTGATGCCAATATTGGCGACGCACTATTCACACGCTATATATTTTTAATCCAAATATTAGATAAAATAAAACATAAAAAATATACACAAAATATTCTTTTCTTTTGTGTTAGAAAACAGAGCTCTGTCGGAGACGAATTACTGCATTTTAAAGTGAAAATTGAGTTTTTCGATTGGAGATGGCCTAATGCA
>NW_021432924.1:0-247 GCF_001605985.2 Dendrobium catenatum | reverse complement strand
GACTCAAGAAAAGTTAAATGCCCTTAAAGTACACTTGTAGACTAACTCAGTCCTAATCTACCCAATCTTGAGCTGGCTTGATTTGCAATTGATCTAGTGGACCTGAAACGTTAGTAGGTAGGGAAATAATAAAGAAATAAAAACAAAAAATATTTACTATCATTAAAATTATAATCCTTGAATCCAAATTTGCAACAAGTGAGTCCTCGTATATAACTCGAGTGGTGTTAGCTCGAGGCTAAAAAAC
>NW_021432923.1:0-236 GCF_001605985.2 Dendrobium catenatum | reverse complement strand
TGAATCATGCAGCTCTAGCATCCACATTCCATTCAATTCAGTTAAAAAAATTTGTGCAAATGCATCCAACAAATCTCAAAAATAACATAGAACCGAAATAGAACAATCCATATTAAAAATTCATATTAATATATTATTGTTCTGAAGACAAGGCATGAGTAAGGCAGCTACAACACAAACATCCCAATAACTCCAGCTAAAATAGGATTTTGGAAAAATACATCCAACAGCTCTAA
>NW_021432922.1:0-384 GCF_001605985.2 Dendrobium catenatum | reverse complement strand
TGACTTGAGTCCAAATGAAATTGTAACACAACAATATTAGAAAATACAAAATTATAAAAAATACAAAATATAATGTAAAACTTGTTATTTTTTATTTAACAATTATAATAAAATATAAGAATTTGTTTTAAGTTTTGTTATATATATGGTGATTAGCAGTTACTTAAAACTAAAAACAGCAAAGCTGTCTTTTTGGGTCCCTTGGAATTTTATAGTGGGTGGTTGTAAGTGGGCTGAAAATGGATCATTTTGGGAGAAATTTCAATTAAAATTTCAATAGCATCTTAGCCTACAAGTTATCAAAATGTTGGGTTTTACTAGTTACACATAAGAGTTCATTTTGATAACAACTTAACCAGATTTTTGGATGTTGTCACCTTTATA
>NW_021432921.1:0-239 GCF_001605985.2 Dendrobium catenatum | reverse complement strand
ACCTCTTCTCCCTCACAATGCTCACCTCCTCCTTCCTCTCAACCTTCAAGAATTTCTCTAGAGTTTTCTCCCTTGGAATCCCTCTCTAATCACGTTCACCCCCTCTGTAATCTTACCCAAAAAGAACTTGATTGGTATCTGAAAAAAAGGCTCCAAAAACCTCTGAATTCAAAAGAAGCCGTTACTGTTCATACAGTACGACTCAACATCGTACAGTACGATCTTCATAAACAGCCGTC
>NW_021432920.1:0-207 GCF_001605985.2 Dendrobium catenatum | reverse complement strand
CAACGTCAAATCTTCCACTATTTGCTTGCGGGTGAACAGTGCGACTCCAATATTGGCGTCGCACTGTTCACCCGCTATATTTTTTTTATTCAAAAAATTGGTTGTTAATTTTAAAATTTTAAGTGTAGAATTTTGTTATTAATATTTAAGAAATAATAATTTAAAAACACATTATTTTTTAGAAATAAAAATATTTTTACATAATCA
>NW_021432919.1:0-255 GCF_001605985.2 Dendrobium catenatum | reverse complement strand
AGAAGTTTGGTGAAGGACGGATTTCCGGTGTCGGGTAGAAATCCGGCGACGGCTGAAAGTCTGGTGTCGGGTAAAATTCCGGTGATGGACATAAGTCTCGCGACGGGCGGAAGTCCGACTTCAAGTAAAAATCCGGCCACGGGTGGAAATCTAGCGTCGAGTAGAAATCTAATGATGAGCCAAAGTCTGGCGTTAGTTAGCAGCCGGGCAGAAATTCTACATCTGTCGATAACTAGGCGAAAGTCTGACATCCCA
>NW_021432918.1:0-382 GCF_001605985.2 Dendrobium catenatum | reverse complement strand
CACATAAAGAATTTCTACCTTGATTTGCCTCGAGATTTGCACCAATTTTCTGGTGTGAGGTTCATTGGGTAAAATTACAATCATTTTTAGGTGACTCAAATGTTCTAAATTCAATGACAAAGTCCACTTTGCGATTAGACATCATTTTGGCAGTGTCGTGAATCTTTTTCGGGTGTTATACACTCATTTTAATTATATTTTCTTTGGCAATCATAGGTCAATTTACCATTTAAGTGGCACATCATGCCCGCTAACAGAGAGCTTTATGCTCCATCAATCATATCCTATTAATTCATTACTCAAGGATTTAATCCATTGGGAACATACCAGCTCTAATCATGACCATAATTTAATGGTGTCGTTTGGTGGAAAAAAAAAACAC
>NW_021432917.1:0-378 GCF_001605985.2 Dendrobium catenatum | reverse complement strand
TACTCGATCTGATTCCTTGAAACTACTCATTTAAAATAATAATTTTATTTATTAGGTCACATTAATCACATAAACTAATAAAATAATAAAAAAAATATTTAAATATTATGATTTTATGTGAATACTTAAAATTCATAATTTTAAAATATATTTCATATATTTAGACAACTAATGTAGCCCTAAAATCAATGCTAGCTTGAGCTGATACAATCTATTTGTTCTCTTATTGGACTAAGCAACACAATGGAAGAAAATAATGCCTTTGAAAGCTGCATTTGAGCGGCTACGTTGAATTTCCAATCTAATATAACTTACATATATAAGTCTTCTTGCTTTAGCTTCTAGACTTTCTTATATTTTACTTAGAAGGGTTATAGG
>NW_021432916.1:0-1534 GCF_001605985.2 Dendrobium catenatum | reverse complement strand
GTTGAATGGAAAGAGGGTAAACAATATTTATATGCTATATTTAAATTGCATTCATACTCCTACTGCCTTTTGTTTAAAAATTGTTTCTGATGAGTCATGACTTTGGCATAGGAAACTTTGTCATTCTAGCATGAAAAACCTTAAAAAGATTACTCAAAAGAATTTAGTGAGAGGTATACCAAAACTAGACTTTAATAAGGACCACCTTTGTGATGCATGTCAATTAGGTTAGCAAGTGAAGTCCTCTTTCAGTCCAATAAGGATCTTAGAACTAGTAAACCTTTGAAAATCTTACACATGGATCTTTTTGGACCAATTAGAACTGTAAGTCTAAGAGGGAAGGTATACGGATTGGTTATAATGGATGATTACTCAAGATTCACTTGGGTTAGATTTCAATTTCATAAGAGTGAATCATTTGAGGAATTTAGATATTTTTTGACTTGGATTCAAAGGAAATTAGGGTGTGAAATTATTTCTATACAAAGTGATCATGGAGGAGAATTTGAGAATGAAAGATTTAAAAACTTTTGTAAAGAGAAAGGAATTGATCACAATTTTTCTGCACCTAGAACCCCTCAGCAAAATGGGGTAGTCGAAAGGAAAAATTATACATTAATAGAAACCGCCCGAGCAATATTGGCAGAATACTCACTTCCTAGATATTTTTGGGCTGAGGCGGTTAGCACTGCATGTTATGTTCTGAATAGGGTGAATGTGAGATCGAATTTAAATAAAATACCCTATGAGTTGCTAAAAGGGATAACACCTAATTTGTCATATTTGTATGTTTTTGGTTGCAAGGTGTTTATTCATAATAATGGAAAATCTGCCTTAAAAAATTTTGATCCAAAATCAGATGAAGAAATTTTTGTTGGATATTCAAGTGTTGGAAAATCTTATAGGATATTCAACAAAAGAACTTTAGTCATTGAAGAGACCATACATGTTGCATTTGATGAATCTAGAAATTTGAAAGAGCCAAATATTATTGAAGATGAGATTGAGGATAACTCCCAAAAGATTGATAGAATAAACTTGGAAGAAAATGTGGAGGAGAATTTAGAGATAGAAAACCCTTTGCCTAGAGATTTGAGATATTCTAAAAACCACCCAAGGGAATTGATTATTGGTGAACCTAGTAAGGGTGTTAGAATTAGGCTTGGATTAAACAAGGAAGTCAATCATTTAGCCTTTATTTCAACTATAGAACCCACTAATATTGATCAAGCACTTTCTGATAAATTTTGGATATTGGCATGCAAGAAGAATTGAATCAATTTGTAAGAAATAAAGTTTGAGAATTAACTTCAAGGCTAAATGGTCAAAGTATAGTTGGAACTAAGTGGATATTCAAAAATAAAATGAAAGACTAAGGAATAGTTATTAGAAATAAGACTAGATTAGTTGCTAAGGGGTATAATCAGATTGAAGGAATTGATTTTGAGGAGACTTTTGCCCCTGTAGCTAGACTTGACGCAATTAGGGTTTTATTAACCTTTGCTTGTTTTAAGGGTTTCAAATTATTTCAAAT
>NW_021432915.1:0-223 GCF_001605985.2 Dendrobium catenatum | reverse complement strand
ACATGGATTTTTCCATCAACATTGTTGTTGTTGCTGTTGCTTAGCCCGAAGTAATACTACAACACTCTTTTAGTTTAGAATACCAATGTTATACTTTTGGTAATCTATTGTCTAGCATGCTATATTAGACAATTTTAATAATTATAATGTTATCTATAATTCCGTTTATCATATCTATTATTGGAGGTGGTCCTACGCTGGTTTTTTTTTTTTTTTTTTTTTT
>NW_021432914.1:0-912 GCF_001605985.2 Dendrobium catenatum | reverse complement strand
AGAACTCTGAAAGCAGAGTGGCACCGGTACCAGAAGACTCGCAAGGCCAGAACGACCCATAGGGGTCTACTGGGAAAGAGAAGTCGGCAGAAGGGTCTAGTGGCGCATGCGGGACGGGAAGACTCTGCCTGAAGTGGCGCATGCGCCACATCTGGAACTCTGGCAGGAGAAGGAACAACGTCTGTAGAAGTGGCACGAGCCTCAGTGTGTGTCCCTGTACCAAAGAAATATATATCAAATGATCAAATATCTATCAAACTAAATGCTGAAAAAGAGAAAAGAGGAGAAGGGATAGGGTAGTACCTCTGTCACCAGCAACCTCTGGAAGACTCCTACGGGACTTACGTCCCCTTGACGATCCAAGCTCACGTACCCGACGCTCGTACCTCCTAGCGTTGTGCTCCAAATAAGGTCCGAAAGACAACCGTACCCACGACAGTCGGGTGTAACTGACTCCTGTCTGAGCAGACGGCTGGGCTAAAAGAAAACTGGAGCCTGTCCCCAGCCTCAATAAGTGCGCCCAAGTCACAGCGGCAACGTAAAAACGAGTCTCTAGCGGAACTGTCCCCAGGTGCAGTACTTTTATTACCCCTGGGAGGAGTACCCGCCCGTCATAGGCTGTAACCTGTAAAAACCCAAACTGCCTGGCAACCCTATTGGGCTGGTAGCCCTCCAACGTCACAAAACCACCCCAACGGTGACACAACCATCCTGGGCTCATGGTGATGAAGTACTCAGCAACTGTCAAACTCTGACTACATAGCAAAAGTGTACGTCTACCTTTATGATCAACTCCGTCAACTAGAACTATGCCCCTCTGGTGGGGTGGCAAGCTAACTGTGTCCGGCTGGTGTATCAAGGCAAATCGGTCTGACACTGACTGCGGAGCAAAGAAGAACAACCTAATCCTCT
>NW_021432913.1:0-320 GCF_001605985.2 Dendrobium catenatum | reverse complement strand
TAAGGGAGACATCTTCACAAGTAATTCTTGGTAGTCTCTCGGTTCCTAACTTGGGAATTTGGAGAATTGCCACGGTGTATGGGAGAAAAAATTGTAAGGAAAGGGAAAGCTTATGGAAACAACTCCAGGATAGTACGGAGGTTACAATTCTCTCTATTATTGGAGGGGATTTTAATTGCATCGTTAACAAGGTGGAGAAGAGAGGAGGCAAAAGGTTCTTGTTCTCTAAAGGACCTAGGGAAATGAAAAGTTTTATGGTGAATTCTGATTTCCATGACATTGATAGTATGGGACCAAGGTTCACTTGGTGTAATAACAAA
>NW_021432912.1:0-239 GCF_001605985.2 Dendrobium catenatum | reverse complement strand
TCGTTTAGCCAGGTGGACAGTATTGTTATTGCAGTTTGAAATCATATACATGCCACAGAAGGCGGTGAAAGGACAGGCCTTGGCAGATTTTCTTGCTGCACATCCAATTCCGGCCGATTCTCCACTAAATGATGATTTGCCCGATGAGCAGATAATGCAGGTCGAAGAGAATGAAAGGCTACCATTCTGGGAAATGTACTTTGACGGGGCATCGTCGATTAAACCTGTCCGACCTCCAA
>NW_021432911.1:0-242 GCF_001605985.2 Dendrobium catenatum | reverse complement strand
CGTGGCACCATCCTGATTCACACTCGTTAGTGGTGGAATAGCCCTTCGTGGCACCATCCTAACATATGACTTGGGGATTAGAGATGGAGTACGCCCTTAGTGGCACCATCCTGATTCACACTCGTTAGTGGTGGAGTACGCCCTTCGTGGCACCATCCTAACATTTGACTTGGGGATTAGTGATGGAGTACGCCCTTCGTGGCATCATCCTGATTCACACTCGTTAGTGGTGGAGTACGCCC
>NW_021432910.1:0-234 GCF_001605985.2 Dendrobium catenatum | reverse complement strand
CTGTTCGAGCCCTCACCCAGAGGATTCGAAACATCGTTCGCCTTGCAGGTGGTAGGGGTCCTGTCGATCGGCAGAAGATACTCCGTCAGATTTCTCGGGCCACCTTTCAGTTGCGAGGACAGACTGCTAGGAGACTTTACATTTGGCAGAGGGGACAGACAGCTCAGCAGCCTACAGATACAGTTCCAGTAGTCAGACCCCGACGGTTACTCCTGCTGCAGGACGACGCCCACG
>NW_021432909.1:0-309 GCF_001605985.2 Dendrobium catenatum | reverse complement strand
TTGCCTCGAGATTTGTGCCCGATCAAGCTAATTTCGTGATGCCGTATCAAGCGGAATTTGCTTTGATGAAGATTTAAAATTTCATCTTCACTCCTTCATGATCCAAAATTTTCAAATGATAGAGCAATAATGCATTCTTTCTAATCTACCGTATAGAGTAATCTCTTGCCTTTCGAAATGAAACTAAATTATTATACTACTTTTTCATCGACATAGAAGAGGGATTTGAAGAAGGGGCGATTAATATTGATTGTAAAAATTATTTTCTTCCAAAAAAATTAGAAAAGAATATGAAATTGTTCAATTTAG
>NW_021432908.1:0-1043 GCF_001605985.2 Dendrobium catenatum | reverse complement strand
GCATTATAACTCAAACCATTTAAGAAATCCTTTTCTTGGAATTAGATGTTTTTCATGTGGCATGCTAGGACACATCTCACACACTTGCACTGTTCACCATAGTACACATTGTGTGTGGAGACCAAAGGTGCATGATCCACAGCATACCACACATGCATTTCATTCTACTTTTCATAAGGAGGGACCCAAACCTATTTGGGTTCCTATATCTAACATTTGATAATCTTGCAGGCGGGCTCTCACAAAAGGCTGTTGCAGATCTATGGTTTATGATTTTGATGATAGCAAACATTCATTATTTCCTTACGATTGCCTTATATGCTAACGTTTCAGGTTCACACGATCGGACTACAATTTGGAACCAGCTCAAGATTAGGTAGACTAAGTCTGAGTCAGTTTGTAATATTTTTCTTTTCTTGAGTCTGTTGTATTTGTTGTGTGACCTACTGATTTGTAACATGGAAGATTTCCTGCTATTTCCTAAAAGATTTCTATTTTTGGTAATATCGACCAGGACGATATGTCAAAAATCAAAAACCTAAATTAGGGCATCCTCATTAAGGCAGCCATCATAAACACATCATCCTGGACGATACTTGTATCGGCCAGGATGATATTCTCAATTCAGAAAGAATCAGCCGCCATAATCAGTTTAGGTATTCTTTATTTTAGGAAATCAGCCAGGACGGTATTTATATCATCCAAGACGATCTAACTCAATCATACCTAAATTGATCTAGTATTATTTGGAAATCATTAATGTCTGATTGATACGATCACATCGTCCGGGACAATCTTATGATCGGCCAGGACGATAGCTTGGACGATTGACTTCCGCCAGCACCAAATCAGTACGATGACCAGGATGATTAAAATCAGATTTAAACTAATCGGCCGGGATGATTATGAGATCGGCCAGGAATATATAACCAATTTTCTTCTGATCATCCCAAATCGTCCCAGGCCGTTGAGCTGAATTTGAACTAATCAGCCAGGACGATATGCTTATCATCCTGGATGATAATGTCGGCAACTTGCATTAA
>NW_021432907.1:0-1376 GCF_001605985.2 Dendrobium catenatum | reverse complement strand
TCTTCAAAACTCCACATGGACCATACATCATATGTTTGACAACTAATTCATGCAATCTCTTATAATTTGATGGATCCGGCAGTTTGGCAGACACAATTCTATCAAATTGTATTGGAGTTGATATCTTAAATCCAGTCTTCAAAATAATTAAAAAATGTGCATGTGGAAGACCTCTTTTTTGAAATTCTATAACATATACATACGCAACCACGCCTCCAAAAATAGACTTTTTAAATAACTGTTCCTTTAAATCTTACAATTTTGCCCTGAAAATACGTGTTGTTAAGTCCGGCCTATCTTGTGCAGATTGTCCTGGCTGCAACTCATTCTGAATTTCTTGCCAATCAGGATTGCATGTAATGGTTATAAATAAATCAGGTTTTCCAAAACGTTGGACAAGAGCCATTGCGTCCAAATACCTACGCCTCATATCACGAGGTCCACCAATAAATGAGGGTGGAAGTATTATTTTTTGTCCGACATTATTGCTTAGTGTTTCACCAGCTGCCACACTATCAATGATTCCTTTATATAATTCCGATCGAATTGTATGTTGATTTTTTCTGAAAAAATCCAATCGACTTGTCTCAATTTTCACATACATGTCAACAACATATTAATGCAATAATCTACCGGCATATAAAATGATAGATTTGATATTTTCTCGAATTTGAAGCTTGTAACTGTAATACTCTCTGCATGAAATCCTTCCCTTTGAATACTTTTTAATTCCTGTGATATTTTAAAAAATTTGAACTTTTAATACTTAATAATATAATAAAATATAATTGGCAGAATAACTTATAAAAAGTAATAATATAATAATTACCATGTTCTTCTTGGATGAATAACTCCTCCTCTATTGCAAGTCGACCAATTATTTGCATAGGCACATGATCGTTGCTTCTTTGAAATTTGGAGATTCGATTAACATTTTGATGCCATCCAACTTCTCCCTTTGGGAATAGAATAGGATATTGTAAAGGGTCATAACATCCAAAATAATGTTTTATATTTCGAAATGTGCCAGAATGTGAAGTCAGAATGATATCACGCTCAACTACACCTGTTGTATTGTTTCCTTCAATCCATATTGCTGCAACTTGTGACACAGTAGGAGAATTATAAACTCTCTGATCTAATTGTACATCAGATTTAATATGTATATCAAAATTTTCCATTAATCCTCTATTATTCAAAGATCTGAAAAATTGTGCATAAGGATTTTCGGAAAGTATATCCATCAATTTATTTACCAGCTCTTCTGAAAGATTCAGATCTTCAATAACATTCATTCTATTACTTGCTTCAGTATCAGTATCATAAATATATAATTGAAAATAACATGGGCCACTTGATCCTTTTGCAATCGGTGG
>NW_021432906.1:0-255 GCF_001605985.2 Dendrobium catenatum | reverse complement strand
TGGGGTGGGTGTGTAAAATGAAACTGTTGATTTTTCGAATTGATCATTTCAAGAGAACTTCCACAAATTCACAGGATTTTTTAAGTTATCTGAAAAAAATAAACCATGAACACAAATAATGCAACATTTCTTGCAAAATATCTAGATCAAACAAATCAGTGACGAAGTTTATTGTTAGACTGGTCCAGCCGGTCTAGGAGAGACTGGCCTTTGTATACACCAAGCGGAAGCCTGGTTCCGCACAGGGCATTGTTT
>NW_021432905.1:0-284 GCF_001605985.2 Dendrobium catenatum | reverse complement strand
GTTGTTTGGTCAGAAGGACCGTAGTCGGTAGGAGACCAGGGTCAGAAAGACCGTTGTTTGTAGATGGAGGTCGGAAGGACCATAGTAGGCGACGGAGGTTGGAATGACCGTAGTCGGCAGGAGACCTGGGTCAAAAAGATCGTTGTCTGTTGATGGAGTTCGGAAGAACCATAGTAGGCGATGGAGGTCGAAAGGACCATAATCAGCATGAGACTGGGGTTAGAAAGACCGTTGTCTGTTGATGGAGGTCGGAAGAAACCGTAGTAGGCGACGAAGGCCTGAAG
>NW_021432904.1:0-239 GCF_001605985.2 Dendrobium catenatum | reverse complement strand
TCTAAATGCAAATAGAAGCAGAAAAAGGAAGAGACCTAAGACCAACCAGCCCCAAGCATCCTCCCCAAGCATCCGCCCCAAGCATTACAATGGATGTTGTGGCCACCTCTTCTGAATGAACTTCAGAGCAGCTTGTAAGACAACTTCTAAAGGCAAGGACAAGCACTGACATCAGGAAGAGACGAGGCAGCAAATGTTATTCATTAAACTAGTTATTATTATATATTTCATTTCACGAA
>NW_021432903.1:0-244 GCF_001605985.2 Dendrobium catenatum | reverse complement strand
AGGTTAGGATTCTTCCTTTTCGTAGGATTAGATGTGGCAGTCGTGTATAACGCCCTTCGAGGAACCATACTAGTTTAATCCAGTTTTCTTTTCATTTAGAATAGGATTCTTCCGTTCCTTAGTATTAGAAGTGTTAGTACTGGATAATGTCCTTCGTGGCACCAAGCTAGTTTAATCCAATTTTCTTTTCCTTTAGGTTAGGATTTTTCTTACCTCAGGATTAGACATGCAAATGGTGCCTAAA
>NW_021432902.1:0-529 GCF_001605985.2 Dendrobium catenatum | reverse complement strand
CAGGTACCGCACATGGGCTCAAGCTTGGTTGTATGAGTTGCTTTTGCAACAATTCATCTACAATTCCCTGAAGAATGGAATGTTCTTTAGGAGACATTCTGTAATGGGGTAGATTGGGAAGTGACGCTCCAGGAAGAAAATCTATCTGATGCTGTAGCTTACGGAGAGGAGGTAATCCTTGCGGGAGTTCGGTTGGCATAATATCAGCATATTCACCAATCAATTTCTGAACTTCAGCGGGATTAGGGTCTTGGCCAATAGCTGAGTAATCATCAGTTACTAATAAGGCTATGAGGTGTGTTTTTGCGGCGGCACATTGCAAGACAGCTGATCCCGGAATTATGCATACAGCAGCCTTTTCCTTATTGCCCGTTGAGGCTGCCATGGTTTTAGTAGGCAATAATTTGATGCGGCGGTTTTTCCACTCAAAAGAGTAAGTGTTGGCACGACAATCGTGTACAGCCCCACTGTCAAATTGCCACGGTCGGCCAAGTATTAAGTGGCAGACGTCCATGTCTAGAACGTCGCA
>NW_021432901.1:0-248 GCF_001605985.2 Dendrobium catenatum | reverse complement strand
TCAAGCACTTTGCCATTGGATTCGCAGTCAACCTTTTGACTTACACTATCATGTTAATGGGACGTCACCGAAGAATTATAAATTGATTTCAACTGATGCAGATGTAGCTGACATGCTTATGAAAGGAATAGAATTGAGGTGACGGTTGCAATGAAATATCAAGAAGAAGATATCTTCCAATCACAAAACAATCAAATTGAAGTAGCTAGACAAACAGTTAACTGAAATTGGAGAAGATAATGATATTG
>NW_021432900.1:0-220 GCF_001605985.2 Dendrobium catenatum | reverse complement strand
CTCTAGTTCAATATCTAAGCCTCCAAAATTTTCATCTCCTTTTCATGTGGGAAGAAGGGGGGCTATTCATTTATTTTACAGTTGCATGTTCCATAAATATGGAGAAGATCCAAGGTAAATTCAAAGTGCTCCATCAGACATCCATACTTATTCCCTCGTTCATGCCACACCCATCAAGCATTAAAGTTTCTTAATGATCTCAGAATAAAGTAATCTTAAG
>NW_021432899.1:0-211 GCF_001605985.2 Dendrobium catenatum | reverse complement strand
ATCGAAACAAGGGGTTGTGCGTTAAAAACGGAGCGAAAACGAAAACGATACGAATTTTGGGAGTTTAAGTCAATAACGGATATTTACAAATAAACAATTATTGGAAAATAGTAAAATATAATTAAAAAAATAATCTCAAAAATAATTAATAACAATAATGATTATAAAATAAACCTTAAACAGTAAAATAATAACTTAAACTAATGATAAT
>NW_021432898.1:0-396 GCF_001605985.2 Dendrobium catenatum | reverse complement strand
GAAGAATTCCAACGTCCCGTGAAAGTCGAGCAAAATTCCGGCGTCCCGTGGAAATCGGGCAGAATTCTGGCGGTGGTCGAGGAGGAGTTTCTTCCCTACTATCCTTCTTCTCTTCTCTTCTCCTTCTCTTCTTGTTTTGTGTCCCCTCTTAAGAGAAATGAGGGGTATATTTATAGATTTCTGGAGTGGCATGGCCCGTAAATAGGTGAGAGATCATGGGTAAATGTGGAGTAGTTGGATGGATGGTCGATATTGAATCCCTTGATCGTGTACCGTTCATCAGACATTTGAAGGTCTTAATGATGTCGGAATTTGACGATCTTGGACTTGTTGGATTTGTCTCATCGAGCCGCTCGATTCGACTATAAGCACATCATGTTTGAAAACCATTTGGTA
>NW_021432897.1:0-241 GCF_001605985.2 Dendrobium catenatum | reverse complement strand
GCCTAAGGATTTAGATTTTCTTATGAATTTTAAACATATTATTTTTTCTTTTGTTAAAAGAAATTGTAATAAGTTAGCTGATCTTTGTGCTAACTATGCCCATTGTGCATCCTTCTTTTGTGATGATTTTTCTACGAATAATGTTCCTTCTTCAATTTTAGATTTATTGAAGGAGGAATCTTCTTGTAAGTAATTGGTAATAAAAATTTATTGCTACTGTAGCAATTTAAAAAAAAAAAAA
>NW_021432896.1:0-269 GCF_001605985.2 Dendrobium catenatum | reverse complement strand
AGCGTCACATAAAATAATATTAGAAACTAACATAATAACTAGGAGCATAAACCTACATAGCAATACATATCTAACTCTATATAGATCTCAAAAAAATTAAACAAGCACATCCACATTATGTTATATATTCCTAAGTAGATATTGCACATTAGCATGGAGCTGTGTTTGTGTAGGACAACATTTAAAATAGAACTCAAATTCTTGTTAAACTTGTTCTCAATCTTGTCCATTTAGAAAATCCTTTTCCTTTCCATATTTAGAACATCGCA
>NW_021432895.1:0-477 GCF_001605985.2 Dendrobium catenatum | reverse complement strand
GTGCCTCTAGGGAGTGGATGTAGGTTTTGTTTAGACCGAACCACTATAAATCTTATGTCATTTACTTGATTGCTTTTTATTTTACGCATTTTTTGTTTTAAAAACTCTATGGTTGAAAAACTTTTTCTATAAAAAAATTAATAAAATTTTTTTATTTCGTTTCAACACAACTTCAAAGAGGGTTATGTTTTAAAAATACCAATTCACCCCCACCCCCTCTTGGTAGCCTTGGGACATTAACTTAGGTCTAACAACCTATTCACTAGACTCAATAATACATACACTTAATAAGAATGAATTTGAATAAATTATCAATTGTGCTAATAAAAAATGTAATGGCATGTTCTTCATAGATGGTACTGGAGATACGGGTAAAACATATTTGTATCGCGCTATTCTTTCAACTTTAAGAAGTGATGGTTATATAGCAATCGTAACAGCTACGTTAGGAGTAGCCGCTTCAATTTTGCCTGGAGG
>NW_021432894.1:0-324 GCF_001605985.2 Dendrobium catenatum | reverse complement strand
ATCTTTTTGGACCAGTAGGAACTGTAAGTCTAAGAGGAAAGGTATACGAATTTGTTATAGTGGATGATTTCTCAAGGTTCACTTGGGTTAGATTTCTTTTTCATAAGAGTGAATCGTTTGAGGAATTTAGAATTTTTTTGACTTGGATTCAAAGGAAATTAGGGTGTGAAATAATTTATATACAAAATGATCATGGAGGAGAATTTGAAAATGAAAGATTTGAAAATTTTTGAAAAGAAAAATGGATTGATCAGAATTTTTCTGCACCTAAAACCCTTCAACAAAATGGAGTAGTCAAAAGAAAAAACAGAACATTAATAGAAG
>NW_021432893.1:0-889 GCF_001605985.2 Dendrobium catenatum | reverse complement strand
TGTACTTTACTTTCCTGCATTTATAACTATACACAACGCACTCATAACATGCATAATTATATACCTGCTTTACTTTCTTGCTTTTATTTACCTGCAAAGTAGAATGTTCCTAGGGATTGATGTACTTATAAAGAAATGTAAAGCTTTATTTTCTAAGAATTGTTGTATATAAATTGAGTCTGTAAAACATCTTGAGTCTGTAAAAGAATTAAAGATGACTGCTTATATATACAAATGGGGCTCCAAAAAGTAATATACTCTACCAGGGGATGTTCCTTTTTTGAATTCCATAAAAGTCTTGGAGCTTGAAGACCATAAGCAGTTATATTTAATTCTATTTTCTTGTAGGCTTAAAACCCAGGTTTGTTGTCGGTGGGGCCTGGCCACCTTTACTTTCCTGCAGACCCTGGAATGTATTCTGTAAATTTTATATTAATAAAATCAGCTCTTTTATATACAATTGTTTCATACATCAATTGCATACGAGTAGATTTTGGTTTTTGTAAGCATATTACTCTGCATTTATTTTAAATTCTTTAATTACTCCTTGATTCCTAGGATAGAGCCATCTTAACTCTTGCATCATCGGTGAATTATTGTGATTAGGATTGTTAGCTGGCAGCCCACTCTAGGCAGGTGGTAAGTCCAAATTGTATACATTTCTCTCTGCACATTCTTTCTAATCAATTCTAACTCTTCTAAATTCAAAACTCTATAAGCTAAAGCCTGAGCATGAAAAATTTAAATTTAGCCCAAATATTTAGTTAAATTTATATATAATTTTGGAATTAATTAGTCTTCATTTAAATTGAGAGTAGTCTCTAAGGAGATGTAATTAACTATAGGGGCTAGCCCCTATAGGGAGTTAGATCCCAGAATAATCTAAACC
>NW_021432892.1:0-316 GCF_001605985.2 Dendrobium catenatum | reverse complement strand
TAGATTAAGAAACAGGCTTTTCTTGCTTTGCTATTTTCACTTGCAAATCTAATGAATGTGAAGGAAGAGCTTGGCCAGCTTTCTTCTATTGCAAGGCAAGGCTCGGGGAGTGCACACCGCAGTTTAGATGGTGGATTTGTTAAGTGGACCATGGGAAATGAAATGAGTGGGAGTGACAGCATAGTCGTTCAAATTGCTAACGAAACACACTGTGAGGATCTAGTTATTATTGTTGTTGTGGAGACTTACATGTGCCATAGTTGGACAGCTATGATGCATCGACACTTCTCCTCAAAGAGGCGTGCAGTGTCCGACA
>NW_021432891.1:0-249 GCF_001605985.2 Dendrobium catenatum | reverse complement strand
TTAATCCAGCTACTTTGCCCATCAATTATCTTGGTACCCTCTGTATAAAGGTAGAAAGAGGATTATGCTCTTTGAGAAGATCTTCACTATTTTTCAAAAAAAATTCATGCATTGGTCGTCTAAGTTTCTATCTTTTGGTGGTAGATTAACTTTAATTAAAAGTGTTTTATGTTCCATACCTATCTTTATTTTTCATACTTTAAATCCTCCTACTACTGTGTGCAATAGACTAGAGATTCTGATTAACAA
>NW_021432890.1:0-220 GCF_001605985.2 Dendrobium catenatum | reverse complement strand
ACATGAATACTAAACATTCATAGACTCATGCAAGAAAGTTTAAAATGCAAAATTTTAGTGAGTTATTTTTTTCAAATAGGGTCAGAATATGTGCTATTATATCCTGATTCAGTAGGTGTTACATTATGTGTGTCTAGGGCAATCCATACTATAAGTAAGTTTCTATTATCTTTTTTATATAGCCTTTCATTTTAGCTACATATTACTGGCTTTGTTGCTA
>NW_021432889.1:0-353 GCF_001605985.2 Dendrobium catenatum | reverse complement strand
GGACTCCTTAGGGTCAGCTTAAAATCTAGCACAAAGGAAAACACTAAACATAATATCAGGTCGGCTCGTAGTAAAGTAAAGTAAAGATCCAATCATACCTCTATACTTCTTTTGATCAACAGACTTACCACTTGGGTCCTTATCCAATGGAGCAGTAGAAGTCATGGGAGTGTTAATTGCCTTAGCTTTGTCCATCTCATATTTCTTAAAATGTCCTTTATGTATTTTGTTTGATTTAAAAAGGCTCCATCCTCCAATTGTTTTTTGCTAAACCCCAAAAAGTATGACAACTCTCCCATCAAACTCATCTCAAACTCTCTACTCATTATTTTAGAAAACTCATCACACAATTT
>NW_021432888.1:0-947 GCF_001605985.2 Dendrobium catenatum | reverse complement strand
CCGAAATAAAAATTTTTATTAAGTTTTTATATAAAACGTTTTTCAACCACAGAGTTTTTTAAACCAAAAATAAAATGCAGAAAAATAAAAACAGAAAAGTAAATGACACCAGATTTATAGTGGTTCGGTCTAAACCAGACCTATATCCACTACCCAGAGGCACCCTCTGAGTATTGCACTAATACAAATAGTGACTCTCCTTTTGCACCCACACCAAGGCGGAGAAACCTTTACAAAACACTCTTTTCACCACTACCTGGTGCGGTAGAGAACCGTCGTCCTTTTATACAATCCCTAGTGTTGGCAGAGAACCGTCCGTCATTTCATACTCTCCTAGTGTGGGCAGAGAACCCTTCATCCTTTCACACTCTCCTAGTGTGGGCAGAGAACCCTTCGTCCTTTCACACTCTCCTAGTGTGGGTAGAGAACCCTTCGGCTGTTCGCACTCTCTAATTGTAGGCAGTGAACCCTTCGGTTGTTCACACTTTTCAAGTGTCGGTAGAGAACCGGATCTCCTTGACAGATCTTCTCACAAGAATCTATAAGGAAGAAAGAAAAGAGTGAAGTAATCACAATTCACAAGTAGAGATTCTTACCTTTAAACTCCAAGTGAAGCCTTCATGCTCCAGTGGTAGGAATCCTCCTTTGAATGAACTCTTACACTCTCTCCTTGGCTATTCTCTCAAAAGGCCCGAAGATCAAATGACCAAAAAGATTTGGTGACAGTCTAATTTGGACTATATATACAAAAGATAAGAAAAACCGCCCAAAAACTACAAGTTTTAAATTCTGTACGCAGTGGATCATTATGATCCCATAGAATTCTTTGGATTTGATGGTTCGTTCATGAATTAGCTATCTCATACTCCCATAAAGATTCTATCCTAGAACTATATAGAGAACTCTAACTATATATATATATAGTATTAGTATATACTAATCATATA
>NW_021432887.1:0-227 GCF_001605985.2 Dendrobium catenatum | reverse complement strand
ACCCTTGCAAGTTCAATCCTCGGCAGGAGCGGTGTTGGGATGACGAGCCGGTCATTCCAATTTGTTGATATTTTTTTGCTTTTATGGCGGTTTTTCCTTTGGCTGAATTCACATATGTGAAATACAATTGTATTTTTTTAGAGCTGATAATTTATAATAATTTTAAGCATTATAGGTTTTTTATTGTTTTGCTTTCTTCTCTTAACTATCATGCTTAGAGTCTTCAA
>NW_021432886.1:0-439 GCF_001605985.2 Dendrobium catenatum | reverse complement strand
CAGCAGTTTTCTCACTGATTTTGGGAAATTTAAACCTTTTGCATGCTGACCAGATTTCTGGAATTAATCCCATGCTTAATTCCCTCCCCATCCTCAATCCCGCCAGCCCCTCCATCCCCCTTGGCTTAAATCACAATCCCGCCAGCCCCGCCATCCCCCTTGGCTTAAATCAATATTTGTTTCCTAAAACCCATCCTATGCTATTACAGGAAATAATTCCATATCTACCTAGGAATTTCTCTGGTCTCCACCGGAATTTCTCCATTGAATTCTCTCAGATTTTTTATTCAAAATCTGAAGTACAATTTCAGATTTTGGTAGGGAAGCTCCACCCGTGACTCTCCCAACTTCATCTCCAGAAATCCCCTGTTTCACAGTAATTTTCCACAGCTTTTCTAAACCTTTTAGGTTGCTGTCCGGGAAATTTTCCAAGTGCCAA
>NW_021432885.1:0-1082 GCF_001605985.2 Dendrobium catenatum | reverse complement strand
ATGAGTTATTGCGAGTCGCATAAAGGGCCGCATTATCAGAGACAGGTGTGAGATCACGCTGAAGTTCTGATTGCTGGTGTATCTCTTCGCTGCATGGTAAGGTGTAAAGCACATCCAGATTAATTAGTAGTTGGCTAGTGCGGATGGATGTTTTGAAGGGGTTGTAGGAGGGCGGAAGTCCATTTAGGATGTGTAGGATGATCTCCTTGGGATCAAGAAGGTAACCGGCTGCAACAATGTTATCAACAAGGGATTTGATCTTGGCTAAATACTGCACCATGGATGGATCCCTCATCTGGACATGTTATAGCTCATTTTTGAGCTGAATCACGCGAGAACAATTGGTCGGTTATAGACGAAGCTCGAGCGTAGACCAAATCTCGCTGGCCGATGTGACTATGAGGATGTATGGCAGCACTGAGGGAGAAATGGTAGAGAGGAGAGCTGAAACCAGGTTCTGTTCGACTAGGTTCCAAAGACGAAACTCAGTCGAGTTTGCTCCAGTGGGAAGGAGAACTGGTTTGGTGACGCTGTCGGACAAATGTCCTTCGTAACCGTTTGCGGCAAAGAGTTGATGGATCTAGAGCCGCCAGATTGGATAGTTCTCAATGGTGAGTTGATTGGTGATGAGAAGCTTGAGGTTCGTCATCAGAAACTTAAGGGAGGCGGGTATGATGATTTTGTTTGCCACCATTGTTGATGTTGGCTCTGGCCTTGAAGCCTTGAGAGACGACGATAGTGCAGCAGAGGAAGATTCCTGTTCTGCCATGGCGAAGAGAGGAAGGATTACTTAAGCTCTGATACCATAGGGAACTTGCAAAGGTTAGTGAAGAAGGATAGGACGAATGAAGAAAGAGCTCAATAGTATATCTTCATATTGTAATTCATTTTCACGGTTACACCTATATAAAGCATAGTGTATTAAGGTAATGAGTACAAAGCCGTTACAAGCTGTTAGCTGCAGTCTGTGCTGCTATGCTCAAAGTAGTGGAGAGCACTTTTGCTGACGTGGTGCGGTAGCCTAACTTATCATGTGTAGGAGGTGCACCACGTGTGTCCTCACAGCTTCTTCAGTTATTCTC
>NW_021432884.1:0-1109 GCF_001605985.2 Dendrobium catenatum | reverse complement strand
TGTCCGCGGTTAGTTTTGAAAATGATAGTAAATTATGCGTTAATGACAGAACGTGAAGGAGATTGCGTAGGCGAAGCTTATGTGGCGTGTCGGGAAGGGGAAGAAGGCCTTTGCCAGAGTTTTGAATTGGAAGAGGTGTACCGTTTGCTATTGAGACAGTGTCTTGACCGTGGTAAGGGTTGGAGGGATGAAGATTGCTGCCGTCTGGCGTTAGGTGTGCAGATGCGCCGGTGTCCAGTACCCAATCTTGAGTGGTAGTTGGAGATGAATTTGCAAGAAACACGCGAGGAGGTCAGGAGACGGTCGGAGCGTATTTTAAATTGCATATGTATTAGCAATTTAGTGCGACATGTCTAGTTTTGCCACATATTTGGCATAGAGGTCGCTGTGCCATTGGAGCGGGATTTGGCGCATACGAGTTCACCGGATTTGCGGAAGAAGCTGGAGCCAGTCTGCTCTTTGTGAACCTTTTCTGATTTCTGCCTTGAGAATGTGGATGATCGTATCTTCGGGATCTATCTTGGATCCAGAGACGGAGATGTTATCCACAATGGATTTGATGTTGGAAAGATATTATTGAATGCTCAAATCTTTGAGTTGAACGTGGTATAGTTCGTTCTTTAGTTGGATGAGATGGGATCGGCTAGTGGGTTGGAGACGACGTTCAAGAACCGTCCAAGCCTCATGAGTGGTGGTGGAGGTGATGATGTAAGGAAGAATAGATTGAGAAATGGTAGAGAATAGAGCTGAGAGAAGGTTACTGTCCGCCGTTTGCCAGATCTTGTATTCGGCGGTGGAGTTGTCTGCTAGAGGAGCGACTTGTCCGGTGAGATGCCCAGCGTAATCATTTGCAAGGAATTGTTGTAGGATTTGTGTACCCCAAATGGGATAGTTTTCAGCGGTAAGGGGGTACAGAATGAGGTTCTTGATGTTGGAAACTAGAAATTTGAAGCTGGTTGGAATGCTGAAAGCCATGGAGTTGGACGCCGAGAAGGCTGCGGAGGTGGGAGGGAGAGAACTGATGGATTCTTGATCTCCCATGGTGGCTCTTGATACCATGATAGAGTCACAGCAAGAACCGTGAGGAGGAGGAAAGCGGAAGAAACAGA
>NW_021432883.1:0-361 GCF_001605985.2 Dendrobium catenatum | reverse complement strand
ACCTACAAGAAAACCAAACAAATGATAAACTACTACATGAAAAATAAAAATAACAACTAATATAGCAGCCAAAACATCAAAAGGACCGCCATCAACATTCTTTGAGATCAACGAGCTCCAATCAAGTGTAGAAACTACTGAAACCACAATGCAACCAACAACAGCCACAATGGACGAACAGAACAAAGTCGACAAAGCAATATCACCGACTCCCACTTCAAGAGTCCAACAATCAGGCTCTTCATAACCAAAGTCATATGAACTAATAATCACCACCACACACCTCACTCTGGCAAGTAAAAAACCAGTAATGTTCAATTCCTTCTGTTGCGAATCTGAGATTATGGATTAGACTTTTGAT
>NW_021432882.1:0-329 GCF_001605985.2 Dendrobium catenatum | reverse complement strand
TGAAAGTAACACAACAACATTCATAGGACCACTCTGGAAACTCAAAGTAGTGTATGAGTGGGAGAGTAGGCTGCCCAAAGAGGGCAGCGGGGGGTGATCTTTTCTCAAAAAAAAAAGATTTGAGCCCTAAAGGTAGTGATGTTGTCATCTAGAATGAAATATACTACATCACTAGCAAAGAGAAGCATTTTGAATCATATAGATTTATAATCAACTAAGTGAGAGCTCAACCTTGAGGAGACCACCAAAGTGCTTTCAAGGAAGAAGAAAGAAATTTTGGAGAATTTGGGCCCTTAAAGAGTTTTACCGGGTTCCTCCTGTGACAAGGG
>NW_021432881.1:0-211 GCF_001605985.2 Dendrobium catenatum | reverse complement strand
ACGTAGAATATACGTGTTATATGGCATATAGTAGCAGTAATGGGTTTGGGTATTGGTAGAAGTTGGATTTGAAAATTGGGTTTGGATTTGAGAATTTGGAAGATTTGGAAAGATTTAATATTTAAATAGAAATTGCACCATCCTACACTTAAAGCGGATGGTAGGGGAATGGACGATGGACCCGATCAAGATCCCATGGTTCCGTCATCCC
>NW_021432880.1:0-458 GCF_001605985.2 Dendrobium catenatum | reverse complement strand
CACTTGGCCACACTCTTCTTCATTTGGGGGCTAAGCAGCTGAAGCACCTGTAGCATTTATTTATTATTAATTAATTAGCCCCCTTTTTCTGCCCTGCATGAGTGTGGCCACCTGCAAAAAATCATATTAACAATCCAGATCGCTCCTAACATATGGGTAATCTAATCATTAATCAAATCATAACACAGTGCAGTAAAAATAAATAAACAAACACACCAATATTTTACAATCAGTATGCAATGAAACTCGAGAAAAAGCCCGTCACACAGCAATAAAGAAATAAACACCGGCCTAACCTAAAACTAGAGTCGGTTGTCCTAACAAACAATTCTAAGTGTGTGCAACAGATTGTGTGGTTTTGATATCTCCTAGGTCAATTATTGGCTAAAGTTTTCTAATTAATTGAATTTTAATAGATATAAAAAAAAATATTCGCTAATCTTAAGGTGAGGTGTCAC
>NW_021432879.1:0-1179 GCF_001605985.2 Dendrobium catenatum | reverse complement strand
GGGGTTTCATTACAAGATAAGGAATTAGCTAAGATAGCATTCGTTTGAGTGTGGAAAATTGCAAAGTTGTATCATGCTCAGCTTATCACCAATGAATCAAGATCATTCATAACAATGAATGTAACAGCCATCACGGTAGAGTAGGCACAGGTATATGAGAAAAAATCTAGAAATAATTAAAAGAAAATGCAAGCTTACAAGAGAATATGCAAGGCATTCCATGTAGGAATCAAGTGTTACCTTCCTTAGTAAAAAATGATAAATTGGGAATCATTCCACATGTTTATATCACATGGTTAGAGGTGAAACCAACTACTAAATTTAGATTACTATTCGATAACAAAATTCAATAACTAGTAAAGGACAAGTTAATACTATTGGCCTTTGGGAAAAAAAAAAAACTCCTTACAAAAAGTCAAGCAAGATGAACAAAAAATGGTGTATTTAATGTAGAAAAAATCAGCACCATATCAACTTTGAAATGCCCTACTTGTTCACAGTTACTATCACATAATCTAGTAAAATCCATAGTCAATTCATTCCTCATACAATGCACTGATAAACCAACTCTCAAAAGTATCATGTTTCTAATATAATGGAAAAAAAAACCATATATACTCTTGCTCTGTTTATTCATAAGAATAAATCATCAACACATTATACATTTCGCCAAAGTCAACAACCTAATATTCAAATTATGAAAAAAGATACATCACCTCCTCTTTTTGAAAAAAAAAATCTAGGAAACATGCTAGAATGAGCTATTGAATTGTTATGGCTGTTACAAAAGCCAAACCTAAAAGTGTGCCTGATGTACTCTAACTCTAAATAGAAAACAGCACAGCACACAATCATACACATTAAGCTGTAAGCCCCTATAACTAGTCATATAATCATGATTAATCATTTCATTGATGCTTAAAGCAAATGCATTGGCTCTATCCCATACGAAAATTAAAAGAGTTATATGCTCGAAGCTAAAAACTATAATATTTAAGACTTACAAAAATCTGCAGAACATTTAAATAGATAATTGCTTGCATGAAAGCTAGTAAAGTTCCATAGACAGCAAACATGAAAGACATAGAATTAGAATTTATAATCAATAAAAAGTGAAGACAATCAATACCATCATGATCACGAATTGTTGCATAACGACTATTTGCAAGAGGGCATGAA
>NW_021432878.1:0-219 GCF_001605985.2 Dendrobium catenatum | reverse complement strand
AAGTCTAGACTGTTTAACTTCATTAGTCCCCTCATATATTATACAAATTCTATCTCATATGTCCTTTCCACTCTTGCAAATGGAAACCCGCATGTAATCTTCAAATTTAAGTGCACAAAAGAAACTATTCAAGCATTTGGCATTCAGTTATGCTAAGTCACATTCTTCTATTGTTAAGTCTATAAAAGGTGTTTCAACTCTAACTCCATCAACTAATCT
>NW_021432877.1:0-318 GCF_001605985.2 Dendrobium catenatum | reverse complement strand
AGGTTGACCCTTAATTTGACCTTAGGTGGAAATTACCGTTTTGCCCCTAATAAATTATTTAAAATTATTAAAAATCCCAAATTTTCCCCAAACACTTGGGAACACTTTCTCTGGTCATTCCTGACCTTTGGGGGTGATTCCAATCATTTTGGAATTTGTTTTGGGCAAAATAGTAAAAAAGGCCCTTTTCCTAGTTAATATATAAAATTCCCATAAATACCCAATCTTTAGAAATCCATAACTAATTGTAGAAAATTCCAAATTAGGTAAACTCACTTGAGTTAGACTCCAATTAGGGCCTAATATTTATTAAAAATT
>NW_021432876.1:0-229 GCF_001605985.2 Dendrobium catenatum | reverse complement strand
TTATTATTCCAGCATTTGATTCTATGTCTGAATGCTATCAATTATTGAATAACTTTGCTAAATCAAATCCGTTCCTTGGAAATTTACTTTGCTCAGTGGTATTCTTTTGCTAGAAAAGTAGAAATAAACTTGTTCATGGTGGTTCGGAAGACAGATGTTCTACCTTTGCTACAAACTCTATTATTCAGGCTGTTTCATCTTTTGATTCTTGTATACTCCGGGATAATTG
>NW_021432875.1:0-263 GCF_001605985.2 Dendrobium catenatum | reverse complement strand
TTAGCATGCATTGCATTAGATACAAACTAAAAATAGTATAAAATATTTAATTGCATTTCTAGACATTTTTCACCATACATAAGTTGTGGGGCCAATTAGGATCTGTCTTAGATGTCGGTCCTCAATTCCTTAAAACTTAAATAACGTCCCTACCCATCTTTCATAAGAGACTAGACACATAGTTTTAAAGCGCCTAGGTGGTTAGCTGGCTCCCCAATCCAGGCCGGGGTAAGTCCAGATTTGCACTTCATTAGTTAGGTTCG
>NW_021432874.1:0-201 GCF_001605985.2 Dendrobium catenatum | reverse complement strand
CAGGGCTATAGAGGACTGGTTGAGGAGTATGAATAAGATATTTGATGGTATGAAGTGTCCTCACGAGAAGAAGGCATCTCTAGCTATTTTTATGTTAGACGGTGAGGCAGAGCCTTGGTGGCTAGACCATTATGAGACGTTTCTGGGGAGGTTGAAGTGTTGAACTCCCTGATCAGCTGGGAAGAGTTTATTGATGTATTT
>NW_021432873.1:0-240 GCF_001605985.2 Dendrobium catenatum | reverse complement strand
CATGCTAGAGATGGACACCATCCTAATTTAATCCAGTATTTTTTTTCATTTAGGTTAGGAATTTTCCTTTCCTTAGAATTAGACGCGCTAGTAGTGGATAACACCCTTCGTGACACCATCTTAGTTTAATCCAGTTTTCATTTCCTTTTTTTTTGGGATTATTCCTTTTCTTAGGATATGACGTGCTAGTGGAGAATAACGCACTTCGTAGCACCATCTTAGTTTTATCACAATTTCTTT
>NW_021432872.1:0-760 GCF_001605985.2 Dendrobium catenatum | reverse complement strand
TGTTCATTACATTACGCCCTCTTCTTTTTCTATGAGCTTTGAATATCAACCGGTAAATATGATTACTCTTCCTCAACTATCTTACATAATTATTTCTATTTTTTCACATGCTAATATAATGGAAAAACACTAATTCTTTTGCAAGATTAAATAATGGAAAAAAGTTTAATTTCACAAAGTCTAATAAAATGCAATTCTTATTTAGTATGTATTATTCATGTACTTAGACATCTTATGGAGTTTTAGTAAATCATCTGAAGCCTCATCATGTGTGTTCTTCGCAGCAAAATTATCAATTGCGTAGAGAAAAATTACTCGAGATTTCCGATTCAAACTCAATCTTAATAAATCAAGATCCTTGGAATATTCCTGGTACCTCAAGTAATACTTCGTATTTTGGACATTTTAGACTTACACAAGGTTTGTATATTTATGTATAGAAGTAATAAGTTTCAAGTATCAATATACAATTTTTATTTTCATGATTTTAAATAAAAATATACTGATACAATTTTCTCATGTTTGATTATAAAGACTCGGGCACAAATGAAGCAGATGAAAATCTTCAAAATCTTGAACGTCAATGTGTTTTTATTTGTTTTGTTACTTTAGTTTAAATAAAATTATTTAGATTCAAAGATTATTTATCTTTTTTTTAATACTAAAAATTTTAGATATTGAGGAATTGTGAGAATTTGGTTTTGTGAACTTTGTAATAGTGTAAATGCCTTTCAAATAAAATTATGTATATCTTTTTGGT
>NW_021432871.1:0-211 GCF_001605985.2 Dendrobium catenatum | reverse complement strand
CTTTTTTATTATGTTTTGACAGAACTGGAAAAAAAATGTTCTCATTCTAAAAATTATTATCTGGATAAGGGATGATGTTTCAATTTGTCAATTCATATTTCTTTATGTTTTCAGGAGTAGTTGTCTCGTTTAAAACATAACTTACAAAATAAATTTTACAACACATTAAAAAAAACTTGCTTAAGGAAGTTTGCACTTGTAAATTTTAGAG
>NW_021432870.1:0-421 GCF_001605985.2 Dendrobium catenatum | reverse complement strand
AATTTGGATTGTAAGAAACGTGAGAGAGAGGTGAATTACTTGGAGTTTGGTTCCAAGCTTCTAATGATTCTTGCAACATCTTTGGAGCTTTAGGGAAGTTCCAAGTGTTATGCCAAAAGAGATGATTTGTAGTTTGGAACTACAAATCAAGAGACAAATCATTGAGTTTTTTGTGCTCAATGATGCAAGGCCTTCTTCTTATGCTAGGTTAGGCAAATGAGATAGGCTAGATTTAGAACTCTAAGCCTAAAGGGGAATTCTTTCATTGACCTTTGTGTCTCAAAATGAAAGAAAGAGGTAGCTTAGATTTTTGGTTCTAAGCTACAAGACTTTCATATAACGATAGTTTGGAATTTTGAGAGTTCCAAATCATCACATATGAGTGGAGTGCTTGTATGCTAATTTTGTATTATTAGCAAAC
>NW_021432869.1:0-231 GCF_001605985.2 Dendrobium catenatum | reverse complement strand
ATTTTTGTAGTAATAGACCTAGTGAGGGGATTGTGACATTGGGCAATCAAGTCATTAATAAGAGTACATATTTTAGATATATTAGATTTATTGTTCAGAGTGATTGTGAAATAGATAGGGATATTATCAGCAAAATTCAGGCTTGTTGTGTGATAGAAAAGTAGGGGTGCAAGCAAACCAAACGTTCGATGAGCTACTCGTTGTTCGGTTCGATTAAAGCTCATTTGTGAT
>NW_021432868.1:0-361 GCF_001605985.2 Dendrobium catenatum | reverse complement strand
CTAATAAGTTATAATCAACAAAATAGTAATCAATCATAATTTAGGAAATTTTTAAATATTCAAAACATGTGTCTAATCATATCGTATGATCTTCATCGTACTGTATGATTAATGAAAATCATACCTAAATTAATCCTGCAATTGGGTGTTTAATTATGGTTAAATTGTTCAATCAGATCGTACATAACAGACTGATTCCTACATGGGATAATAATTAAATGATGTCCATTGTCCAGAATAAAAAACCATAATTTTTCATTAATTATATAGGATGATGCCCAAACTTTATAGTGCATGAATCAATCTCTACATGATATGATATTTAATTAACAGCTGTAGTTGAAAGTTCGTTAGGGATGTT
>NW_021432867.1:0-435 GCF_001605985.2 Dendrobium catenatum | reverse complement strand
TTTTTTTTAACCAAGGCATGAAAATGATGTAGTATTCTATGTGATTAATTTAAAAACTTGTGAGTTAATGAGTTAACAATCTTAACCATCCATAGAATAGTAGAATATCCGATCATGGTTACCCTTAGCTCAGACATTTTCTTAGGGTAGAATCGTCTTTTGAAATCAATGACCTAACTCAAAGAATTAACTGGATATGAGAAAAAGAATCCATCCATCACTTGGTTTAAGAAAAATCTATCTTGATAAACTAATAAACCAAAGTAAATCTGTCACGATCGCAAAATAATCTAAATCAAGTCTTTGAGAGCCAAAACTTCTAAGTTCTAAAAGATTTAAAAAGAGAGAATAGCTTGCTTTTGAGTGGGCTCATTTTATGCCTCTTGTCAATTTTATGGAGCTTTGCGCATCTTTTTATAGATTTTTCAATTTTGG
>NW_021432866.1:0-318 GCF_001605985.2 Dendrobium catenatum | reverse complement strand
TTCCAACGAAAACTCCACGGACGTTTCTGTCGACACCTACACGGACCTTGCGATCTTCTCTGCGCGCGACCCTTCTCTCCAATTGACACTGACACCCACACCGACGCCGCAGGTCCGTTGGTTGAGATACCTCGCGTTGATGAGAGGGTTTATTATTTTGCTCAAGGTCACATGGAGTAGGTGAGGATTTTCCTTCTTCCATTACCGTCCTTTATCTTCTCTGTGTTCAATATGAGGTTCTGTGTTTTTATTTTGGGTTTCAATGGGATGTGTAATTAGAAGCATCGACAAATCAGGAGTTGGATCAGCGGATTCCAC
>NW_021432865.1:0-2671 GCF_001605985.2 Dendrobium catenatum | reverse complement strand
AGAGCATATCTGCTCTGTTTCTACTGTTCCATTGCCTACGTTTCTTTCTTCTCAGCATCACGCAGATCTTGGCGGCATCACCAAGTGTCCAGAAGATGCTGCTATCCTAAAAAACTTTACTGAGAAAGACATAGTGCTTGACTTTAACTCCATCTCTAATCTTATCAACAAGAAGAACATCATCAACAAAAAGCAGCATCTTCTGCAGCATCTTCTAGACCCAAAAAAGTATTTCATTACACATGTTGACATCTCAGTTACTTCTAGACAATATTAGGCATGCCAGAGCACCATTTAGTCCCTTTTGATTTCTCAAACGTCCAGTGGTATCAGCTACATAAGGAAGCATGCTAAGGAAATAGATTGATAATTGATATATTGTACTTAACAAACAGCATAAAAATTTGAAATATCAGCATCAATGGGGCAAGGAATCCATTAACACTTCAAGCCAAAGGTCCCCAGATAATGAGTTCCTCTGGAGGTGACCAAGGCCATGCACCGAAAACAATGTTTCAAGACAAAGTCCTGCGAATTGCTGCATAGAACTTTCGCCACATTCCGACTAAGGCCTTTCAAAAACAAGATTAAGGTCATGGTTTGCCTATCTAGAGCTAGGCTACACGTTCTGCTAAAACTTTCTGAAACCTAGACATTTTGGCTAAGGCCTCAATTATAAACCAATCAAATTAAAATCTTGTTTTATTAGATGGAGCCAAAGCTAAATGTCCTTGAATTTCACATAGCTAGCCAATGCTTTATCTTTGAAAAAAAAAGACCTTGAGCCTCAGGAATTGTTACAGACCTTATTCAAGTTAAAGCCTCATATAAAATGAATAAGATTCAGTTCGTAATTTAAAAATCCAGAGCCAAGGCTTAATGCAAATTTAATTCTTAGATTCAGTAAAGTATTTCTCTGAAAATTCTATCTAGGAACAAAAAAATTTTGAGGAGTTGAGCCTCTAAACTAAATCATATCTGTCCAGACCTTCAATTTGGAGCAATGGAGTTGAGTTACGGCTCCATGCTATCAAAAATTTTTTAGCTAACCAAGGCTCCGGTAAGAACAAAAAGCAAACACCCTTCAAACTTCGATTTTTTTCGGAAATTGTTTTGATGAGGTAATCCATAATGACAAACAATGAAGTTTCAAAACATAACTAAAACTCCCTCATAGCCAAAGATAGATAACCCTAATAAACTAAGAATGATGAATTCATTAGATCTTAATAGGGACAACCAATCTTTCCCCAAATTTGTTTCCCTAGCCATGCATAGCTAGAAAGCCTTCAACATATTGAGTTAAGCAACCTAATTACTCAAAGATAGCTTTTGCAATCAAGCTTGTTAGTTTACTAGGGGTATCTGTGCTTATACAAAGTCTCAACCCTAGAAATAAATAAACTCAAACCCATTGTCAAGGGAAAAGCAATTACAACAAACTCGTCTACTTTTAAGAAAAATTAAAATAATTCTTGAATACAACGGTGCAGAAAGCTGCTTGTTTTCTGTCCCATGAGTGATCAAGATCCTTCAAAGGCAATTCTTTAAATCCTTAACAAAAAATAAGACATTTGATGAGGATTTGCAAAGTAACACCTAACAAGACAATGATCACCATAACAAGTACCCAACCTTCTTCATATATGCGGGAATAACACATGTTATTCGATGAAATAAGAAAATTAATTTACCAGCAGAGTAGCAGACTCTTCGCATGCCGTGCATCATTAGAACAAAAAGCACATCCTGCAGTATGTTTCTTTACAGAGAGAATTGATGATAAACATGATAAAGGATGGAATTCTGTTTGGCGGTGGAAGTAACCATGTAACAAAACAAATATGAAAATAGAAATGTAGTGGAAAGTAAAAAAAATGCCTGGATTTAATGTTGAAAAATTCGAAATTGGGAGAAAATTATAGAATCACACCACACCAAAAAATTCATTATGAAAATTGAGAAAAATTTATATAGATCTTTCTTCTCTCTTGCTCTCTTCTTGCTTACACATTCTTACACAAGAATAAACAAGAGATATAGCTAATACCACCAAGGGACGCCACTTTTAAGAAAAACGAGAAAGAAAAATTGTCCAGCAAGCATCACAGCGCTGCGGTGCCAATTTGGAGCGTCGTGGCGCTCAACGCTCTATCTCCAGTCTGTCTGACAGCGCCGCAGTGCTAGATCTTGAGCGTTGCAGTGCTCTACTCTCTTTTTTTTTCTCCAAGCAAACTATGCAGTGTTGGTGGAGCTAAGTTACACAGCGTCACAGCATTATAAAACTGCGTTGAGGTCCATGGCAACATTACAATCCAATTGAGCGACACAATCAGATTCCACACAGACTAACAAACATCATTCTATAAAATGGCAACAAAGCATGGTGACCATTGTACACAACCACGGATCAAGAATGCAAACATATAAAAAAATGCATGTGTATGCATAAAATTCACGATTACCCCGTTGCGTTTATATAGTCATAATTATGAATAAACATGTACATAGTTAACATCCATAGTAACAATCCACCAATAGTTCTAAGTTAAAAGAAACTATCGTGATACATTTTACTGTTCACAATATTTGTATTTTATACATTGACAAGTAGTTGATCACCAAAAAAAAAACATGTTACCTGTAAAATACAATTAAGAAAGCAATTGTT
>NW_021432864.1:0-299 GCF_001605985.2 Dendrobium catenatum | reverse complement strand
TCAGTAATAATCTAAGGAAAGATCAGGAAGTGTTTAAAGAATTTTTAGGAATTTTAATAATTTTTAATTAATTAAAATTAATTAAATAAGGATTTTGATTAAAATTAAATTAAAGTAGATTTTAATACCAATATAAAAAGATTTAAAATTCTACAGATTAAGGGATTTGTTAGGGTCAATTAGAGTTATTTTATAAAATTTTTATGGATTAATAAGAATTTTGGTGTGTTAATTAAGCTTTAGACCAATTCTAGAGAGGGATTTTTTTGGCTCCTAGTTGGTGGACCAAATGGGCACCA
>NW_021432863.1:0-242 GCF_001605985.2 Dendrobium catenatum | reverse complement strand
CAAGTATTCATGTGCATTTGCAGGGGACCGCTGTATAGACTATGATCTCCTGAAGGTATTTGTATAAGACCCATTGTCTCTGCATCATATTCACCCTTTCACCAATCTCGGGTGGTTTGATTGTACTTGTTTACAGGGGATGATCCTCTTTCATACACCGGGCTGTCCTTGTACTTGACATACTTGAAGATCTTGATCACCACTATCGTAGGTGATATTCGTACTTGTGTCCACAGTGATTC
>NW_021432862.1:0-273 GCF_001605985.2 Dendrobium catenatum | reverse complement strand
TGATAAGAAGAGGACAAGGTAGTGAGGAATGCCTCCCTGGGACTCTATCGGGCTCTCTCAACCAGAAGGGGGAGTTCACATTCGCCTGACCAGATCGAAACGGCGAATGAGAATGGCTCAAAATCCACCTGAACATATTCGCAACAGCGAATGATGAGCCCTCCCAAAAGTCTAATGTCCACCTGACTAAAATCGCAACGGTGGGACAAAAGACAAAGTCCAACATTCACCTGACTAGATCGAAACAGTGAATGAGGACAACCCAATGTTCGC
>NW_021432861.1:0-796 GCF_001605985.2 Dendrobium catenatum | reverse complement strand
ATACTAAAGTGATTCTTGGTTGTGAACGGATTGGTTACCCAATCAATTCTCGGCTCAATCGATTGAATCGACTGGTTTGGACCGGCTTTTAAAAACTTAATATATGCTAATAAACATTTGAATTTATTATCATACTCCTAGTTCTCATATATTAATGTTGCAAACACCATATTTTCTTTTTTTTACATTTTATTAGGAAAAAAAATCAAGATATTCTAATGTATTTTGTATTAAGGTGGGGTTATTTTTTTACATTTGTCATTGATTTCACATATTACATGTTTTAAACTGTTAGAGAACTATAATTAATTATTGGATAATATAATTAATCTAATAGACATTCACATTACTCTTTTCTATAATGATTCAACTTGTGAATGCTTAATAGCTAATTTAGTAATATTGCCTAATAATTTAAATATATTTCGCTAATAGTTTAGATATATTTAAAAGTTTAATTGTATTAATTGATGAATAAGATGTGAGAGAGAAAACTTATAACTTGCGTCATAAAAATGATTCCATTTTTATTCATAATATATCATAATTTTCTTACAATTTTTTTTCTTTTTTTAATATATTACTCCAATTAATTGCAATTACTATAAATATAATATTATTGAACTTACAAAAATACTCTCAAACATTTTATAAAAAACTATTCTTTCTTTTATTTGCCATTAACTAGTTTACAGTTTAAAACATAGTGTTTATCACTATTTATTCCTTAAAAAAACTTAGCTAATTAAGAACTTTTCAATTGTAAATGTCTAATAATTTAATCTTATTATCTAAT
>NW_021432860.1:0-246 GCF_001605985.2 Dendrobium catenatum | reverse complement strand
GGAATGAGGTATTGAATGATATATACACCTTTTGAAGTTTGAAAGGCTTTCTTCTTCTTCTTCCCTGGATTGAGAATTTTCAAATCCTTCTTGCAGGTATCGACTTCCGCCGATCCACTACATCAAATTGGCTATTAAACTAATAAAATATAAATTTAAAAATTGGCAAAGTCCCTAGTTGAATTGGCTATTTGCTTATGTTATAAAAGTATTAAAAAAAGATTGTAGGAGAGAGAAAGAAAAAGA
>NW_021432859.1:0-346 GCF_001605985.2 Dendrobium catenatum | reverse complement strand
TTTGGGCACGACCCGATGCGAGCGGGATCCGTCCCGATCGGGTTGGGTTGTGACACGTCTGCCGGTGGCGGTCGAAACCAATGGAGAACAAGTTTCGGTGGTCACCCCAGGCCGCTCCTAACCCAAGGCCTTCCAAAGGCAGTGGCTCACTGGCTTGACGCTCACGAGCCCTCTGGGACGGTGCCCCCTTCCACATGGCATCAATCCAAGGCCCCTCTGGCGCAATCCCAGTCGTCCATGCTCGCGGAAGATGGCTGAATAGGGTAGAGCTCCCCAGACCTCAGCATTCAATCCCAGACATTTTCAAATCCTTCCCTGAGCTCCTTTGACCTCCCAACACCTTCCC
>NW_021432858.1:0-463 GCF_001605985.2 Dendrobium catenatum | reverse complement strand
TAACGCACAATCAAACCACAGTGCAAAGTACAGTAAGAAAGTAAGTAAGTAAACACATCGAGTCTAAACTAGCAAACAGCATGCAATGAAAGCTCGAAAACCCGGCACACGGCGGAAAAGTAAACACCGGCCTATCCTAAAACTAGAGTCGGTGATCCTAGCAAACCATCTAAAGTGTGTGGGATAGGTCGTGCGGTTTTGATATGTCCTAAATGGGATACTAGATTGAAATTGCTTAAGGTTTGATTATCGATTTTAAAGGTTGGAGAATTAATGTATTTTATTAAAAAAGTTTGATAACTGATTTTTAAAGATTTGATTAATTTAAGTTTACCATTAATTGATTCGTGGCATTGTGCCACAAGGCTCGAGGAACCAGCCTCCTTAAGACACTTAGCCCCGCAGCCCGGAGTAGTCCAGCCAATTAACCAAATTAATGTAATTGAATTAAAGATTTTAAAAG
>NW_021432857.1:0-387 GCF_001605985.2 Dendrobium catenatum | reverse complement strand
AAATGTCCAAGACGATTGCTCACTCATAACTTTATAAGTCCACCATCTATATTTTAATTACCTATAATGATAATTATTGATTAATAATAAAAAAAAAGAGTAGACGAGAAGAGAAACGAAACATAAAATTGAGGAAATGCATCTCTTCATGCTTTCAAGGCGATCCACTTTACCAAATAACGCAACTATTCAACTCAAAACTGTTCTTCAACGATGCTGTCAATAAAAAGAAAAAAAAATTTGAAAGGGAAGACATTTATTTTTGGACCTTTGTTCGGTTTTGATCAAACTCCATTGAACACCGGACAAAGCCAACGTAATCTCCGATTGCCAACTGTCGGCGATCACAAGCCCGTCTCCAATTGTGAAACCAAATTCCTATCTGCA
>NW_021432856.1:0-251 GCF_001605985.2 Dendrobium catenatum | reverse complement strand
CAGTGGCTTCAGTCTTTAGGAGACATGGAGGTCAATTGGGAGAAGTTGCTGGTTAAATACAAGAGTAGTGGTCGAAGGGTGTCACTACAGGGTGACCCTAGCCTTTGTGGGTTTCCGACCACCGAGGAATCAACATTCTTTAACCTTGAGGACAAGGTTAATTTTAAAGGAGGGAGTATTGATGCGTCCCGCCTCCGATCAGCCGAGGGGGGATCGGCGACCAACGGGCGAGCGGAGGCCGCGGGCGAGAG
>NW_021432855.1:0-201 GCF_001605985.2 Dendrobium catenatum | reverse complement strand
TAATCCTACGGAAAGGAACAATCCTAATATAAAGGAAAAAAAAAGGGTTAAACTAGGATGGTGCCACGAAATGCATTATCCACCAATAGCACGTCTAATCAAAAGAAAAGGGAAAAACCCAACTTAAAGGAAAATAAAGTGGATTAAACTAGGATTATGCGACAAAAGGCATTATCCACCACTCGCTCATCTAATCTTAAA
>NW_021432854.1:0-229 GCF_001605985.2 Dendrobium catenatum | reverse complement strand
TTGATAGTAAACAAGCTAGCTCGTGAGTTAGCTCGAAATCGTTAAATAAAGCTCGAGCTCGAGCTCAAACTCAATTAATTAATTAAGCTTAAGCTCAAGCTCAAGTCAAGGATGACAAAAGTGTAGGAAAACAGATAGAGCTCACGGGAATGCCAGAGAAACATGTAAAGGGAAAATAAGAAAAGTAAAGTCGTGATTCATTGATTTGTCTAACTATTACAATAGTATA
>NW_021432853.1:0-452 GCF_001605985.2 Dendrobium catenatum | reverse complement strand
TTAATTAAAGTTAGAAGTTATTTTATTATAACATTATTAAATCAGATAAAGTTATTTTAAACTATAACATAATTAAATTAAAGTTATAAATTATAATTTTAAATTAAGTTACAAATTATATTTACAAGTTATAAAGATAAATTAAGTTATAAAATTCTAATTAAATTATCTAAAATTTAACTTCAGGAGGGAATAGTTTAATTCACAAGTGAGGCTAGATTTGATGGGTTTAGATAAATGGAGTGCTCTACTCTTGAAGATGACTTGCTACTTCTTGGTTCTTGCTTGGATTTTGATAGGAAACATATTTGAGATTGATTAGAAAAATTTACTAGTTTGACTGCAATGGTTGGTAGAGCGATGGAAGTATATATTGAAGCCTAAAACTTTATTTACTCAGCGATTGAAGTATATATTGAAGCCTAAAACTACATTCACTCTCGTTATGTTTT
>NW_021432852.1:0-225 GCF_001605985.2 Dendrobium catenatum | reverse complement strand
CCAAAATGGCTTTTGGATTTCCTATGTTGGCTGTTTTTCGTGCTTGGCTCCTTGGCTTCCTCGGTTGGCTGCTAGGTGGCCTTTCCCGTGCTTTGGTGCCTCGGTTCCGTGCGGGCCTCCTGGGTTCTTGCGGCTGCCTTTTCGGGTTCCGCCTGGGCTGTTTTCATATGGCTCATAGGGGGGCTTTTCCGTGGCTTGTGGTGCTTTGTTTCCTGTGCAGTTTTG
>NW_021432851.1:0-231 GCF_001605985.2 Dendrobium catenatum | reverse complement strand
TACAAGCATTAGTGGATTCATTCAAACTGGGCCAAGCCCCCGTGGTTTTTCCCCCTTTTTAGGGGTTTCCACGTAAAAACTCTGGTGTCTTTTATGAACGCTACACCCTCATCTCTTTCATCTGCTTGTGTTCTGGATCTTCGTACAAAGCTAAGGCATTAATCTTTATATTTCTCTACCGCTGCGAATTTTCCAGCACCAACAAGTATGAAAAAAAAAAGTAAAAAAAAA
>NW_021432850.1:0-277 GCF_001605985.2 Dendrobium catenatum | reverse complement strand
TTTGTTGTGTTGTTTGGCTTTGGTTCTTCCTTACCTGTATCCCTTAAAAATTCTTGTTTGTTCTATCATTATAGGGTTTGTTTGTTGCCCTTCTATCCAAATTTTTGTTCTATTTTTTAGTTTGGATAGCTGGATTGTGGCATTCTATTATGGTGGATCTTTAGGTAGCACATATTCTGCTTTCTCTTATTTCCATCTCTATTCATATGCTTATTTCTTATATTTCTTTGATTCGACTACTCTATGAATTAGATTTTAGTGGCATTTGGTGTTATAT
>NW_021432849.1:0-468 GCF_001605985.2 Dendrobium catenatum | reverse complement strand
TCTACGTTGTTTGCGACCAAACTTGCACCGCTCAATTCAATTATTTTTAAAGAAAACATTATGGACCTTTCTTCTATCATTAATTTATTTACCTGGTATAATCTGAGAGTTGATAATTCAATCCATCTTAAATTAGATCGTGTTCTAGTCAATGAATCGTGGCTCAGTTCCTATCCTAATTCCTTCTATAAAGTCCTAAACAACACTATTTCATACCACTAAGCTCTTATTCTTCATGTAGAGGAGAAGCATCAGCAAAAATATAGATTTATGACAAAACTTTTTGGTCTAGATTATAAGAGTTCTAGGAAATCTTCACCTCATATTTTGCAATCTCTCTTTCCACGGCAACCCTGTAGTTGGCTTTTACCATAAACTTAAAATGCTTAAAGCCACCATCAAAGGCAAAAATTGGTGCTCCTCTTCCTCTGTTGTTGCTTCCTTTGCAGTCTCTCTAATCAGCAACTT
>NW_021432848.1:0-1065 GCF_001605985.2 Dendrobium catenatum | reverse complement strand
TTGTATGAGCATGACCACCTCGATTTTGGACGGATTGAACCGTTTATGGATTCTCTGAACTTGTAGACTGTCCACGATTAAGTCCCTAGTTGAATCCAAGCTCCGACACGCCACGAATCTCCTTGAATGAGCCTTGGATGGATTGAAAATTAGCTCGCCGGAAGATCGCCTGAGAAGGTTTGATCGCCGGAGTTTGAGTGGGGAGATGTTGAGGAATCTCTGGGGAACCCAATGGAACAGAGATTCAAGCTGGAGGAGCTCTAGACAGGTGAGAGAATGCTAGGATTCGAATGAGGCTTCATTAAGGCATTTCTCCCTATTCAAACGTCCCCAGGTGATTTGAACGGCTATGATCGACTTGCAAGCTCTCCAGATAATGCCACCTGTCCAGGGAGTTGGTGGGAGCAGAGGTATCAAAGGACTAAAGGACATCCTACATGGAAAGTGTCTTTTGTCCTTTGTTTGGACATGTGTGGCAATATGGGCCTTTGGATTTAGATCCAATGGTTAAGATTAGTCTTAGGAAGCTTCTAGACCTTAACTAATCTGCTGGATTGATTTGGATTAGAGTGTGATCAAGTTTAAAAGGATTTTTGACCAAATTTGACCATTCCAAAGCCCATGTTGACTGTTTGACCAGTCAATATGCCACATGGGCTTGTGAGTTGGCATGTGGAGATGCCTTGGGTGCTGGAGTGACAATATGAAGGTTAGGTTTTGGAGTTTGAGTTGCATAGAATCAATATTTTGAGTGTTGGAAGGTCCTTTGACCATTTGTTGACTACTTTGACTAGTCAACAGGTCAAATACTGCTGAGGTGGCAGATGGAAAAATTTAGGAAGCTGTTATGGATGTTGGTTAAGGTCATTTCCAAGTTCATATAGGTCATTTGGGTTAAGATGGCTTAATGGGCTCTTAATGGGCCATTAAGCCAAATCTAGTTGATTTGGTCAACCAAATGGGTCCAAGGTCGGGAAATAGGTTCAATCAATTTCAAAAGTCATTTTGGGTCTATTGGATGTGGCTCTAGAGTCTGAAGAATCAGATTTGATCAAATGGGTCTAT
>NW_021432847.1:0-358 GCF_001605985.2 Dendrobium catenatum | reverse complement strand
CATCTTTCAGTAAAGAGCTAGTCTCTCCAACATGAAAGTGGGCTGTTGTGTTTCAAAGGAAGTGATTGGCCGGAGCCCAGTCAAAATCAGGATCAGAGAAGAGAGTGTGAAGTTTGTCTCCTGTGGTGAAGAGCTGCAAAAAGTTTCATAATCTTAGTATGTGAACTTGACTGGGCGTTGATTCAAATACAATCCAAGAGAGGTGAAAGTAGAACTAATTCTAAGGCTTGCAAAAAAATTCAAACAACAATTCATAATTCAAGGGGACTGCGAGCATTAGATTAAAATAGAGAGAGGTGTGTGATAAAAGGTCAAGTACTGGATAAGAGAGTTAGTTGGGATTGATTGAGCAAGATGC
>NW_021432846.1:0-237 GCF_001605985.2 Dendrobium catenatum | reverse complement strand
CAAATAAGAAAATTTTAATACTACAAAAGAAATGATAACAACATTTATTTATTTATTTATTATTACTTTTTTTTTCAGAAGAAGCCTCACCGAACGCTTCCAACGTTTAGGTCATCTCCAACCGAAAACTCTATTTTTCACGTCAAAATACCACAAAAAGCAAAAATGTCGTGGTGCTGCTCCAATCCAACTCCATTTTTTTGCTTCTGCGCCAAGGTAGCGACCCTTCTCCTTTCC
>NW_021432845.1:0-230 GCF_001605985.2 Dendrobium catenatum | reverse complement strand
AAAATTGTTGGAAGTAGTTCCAAGAAATTTGGAGGTCTTTTGATTCAAAATGGGTATTTAAACTCTTAAGGGGTATTTTGGTCATTTTAACCCTTGATCAACTAGGGATCAAAATAGGTCCACCAAAATACAATTTAATGATCAACAGGTCAGGGTTAAAGGCTTGGAAGTGATTGGAGGGTTTGGAGAGCTCCAAGGTCATGATCCACTAGGTGGTAGATCCAGTGACA
>NW_021432844.1:0-550 GCF_001605985.2 Dendrobium catenatum | reverse complement strand
GTGACGCCAATATTGGCGTCGCACTGTTCACCTGCAAGTAGATGGCAGAAAATTTTGCGTTCGGTTGAGCGACCGAACGACGCCACACGCTCGTTTGACGTTCGGTTGGAGATGACCTAATAAGTTAGCAAATGCATACCATATACCAGCTTATAAGTCCAAAGTTCAAATATTAATTGAATATCCTTGCCAACAAGTAAACGGTTACATAGATGTAGGATTTCATTACAAAAAGCTGCAACAATGTAGTATGGCATTATATAAAACTATTTCTGTATACTAACCTTCTCCAACGGCTATATGTTGAAATCAACCATATGATTACTTCATAATATTCATAGCTAAACTTCTATTTGTTTACTCAACTAATTTTATAATATTTTTATATAATTTTTAGAGGTTATTGTGTCTTTTTTTTTTTCTTAGAGGTTATTGTGTCTATAAATACCTAATTTCAGCCCTTGTTTGACTTGCGGGTGGTTGTAGGAAGCTTCATGACACTTCCTGAGTTCGACTGGCGCGCAACTTCGCCCCCTTTCTCCTGTGTTTT
>NW_021432843.1:0-353 GCF_001605985.2 Dendrobium catenatum | reverse complement strand
TATAATGTTTTGTAAAAATTATTGTAAGACTCTCATAAAAAATTATAAAAATATATTTCTTAAAATAATAAAAAAAATTTAGTAAAAATTTAAACTTTTAATTGAATGAATATTTTTAGATTTTATTTGGAATAATTTTTTTATTGTTTAATAAAACAGTTTCCTAATAAAAAAAGTTTTTTAAATTTAAATTTTTTCATAAAACAGTTTAAAAAATTAACTTATATTTCTTATGCAGCTAACGTGGCAATTGAGAAATAGAAGGCTCAATTTGTACTTCAAACGGGCCGGCAATGGTGAATCCCTTTGACAATATCGTCTATGTGAAATAGTTTTTTTTTTTTTTTTTTTTT
>NW_021432842.1:0-216 GCF_001605985.2 Dendrobium catenatum | reverse complement strand
TTGGGAACCCCTCCGATTGAGATCTGCATTCAACACGACCATCATCGGGGTATTCGGGGTCATTTCCATTTGTTTCATTGAACCTTGTCGACTCTGTCAGGCTGTCGACAGAGGATCGGGTTTTGTAGGCTTTTTGCCCTAGTAAGTGAATTCTTTTGATTAAAGGCTTTGGAGGCCAGATATGAATATATTAAAACAAATATACTGGTCCTCTCA
>NW_021432841.1:0-900 GCF_001605985.2 Dendrobium catenatum | reverse complement strand
TCGGAGAAGAAAGAGAGGATATGAAATCAAGTATGATAGTTGATATTCAACTACATAGTTTTGAAAGTTCGTTAGGGATGTTAAGCCCTTATGAACAGCCCAAGGATAACCAAAGGGGGTGAATTGGTATTTTAAAAATTATTTTGATCAAAATATAATCACCAAACTCAAACCAAAATCACCACAATGAAAATCAAAGTGCGGAAGAATAAATGTGGAAAGTAGTAGTAAAAGAACACAAAAATTTATAGTGGTTCGGTCAACTCGACCTACGTCCACTCCCAGGAGGTGCCCTCCGGGTATTGCACTAAACACCGTGACTCTCTTTTTGCTCCCACAGCAAGGCGGAGAAGCCCTCACAAAAAGTCCTTTCTACCGACCCCGGCGAGGCAGAGAACCCAACTCCTTTTGCTTCTTCCTGAAGCAGACAGAGAATCTTGATTGATTGCTGAAGAAAACGTCTCTCAACCCACTAAGGACAAGAGACTATAGTGGATGAAGAAGAAGTGGAATAATGCTTAGAGCAACACTTGTGAAACTCCCTCATAAGCTCCCCCTCACAAAGTCCTCTCTCTCTCTCTCCCTCTCTCTCCCTCTCCTCTAGGCTTTCTCAGTTCAAGATAGCAGCAAAAGATCACCTCTAAGGTAGAATAAGAGATTTTAAATAGAAGAGCTTTGGAAAAGCTCTTATTTTATACAAACCAACTTTATCGTCCAGGCCGATATGGGTACCGGCCTGGCTAATCAGTGTAAATTTCACTCAATCAGCCCAGTTGGTTTGGGACGATTAGACAATTTTTGGTCATATCATCCAGGCTGATAGGATATCATCCTGGACGATTAGTTCAAAGCTGAGTAAAATCATCCTAAACATCGCCCTGAATAGAAGCTGGCCGATGT
>NW_021432840.1:0-1882 GCF_001605985.2 Dendrobium catenatum | reverse complement strand
CCGTATGTGGATCTTAGTTCAGGAAGTGTATACAAAACCAACTAGACTAGTTCACAGAGTTAGAGTTGAAATACCTTTTGTGGACTGGACAGTAGAAGAATGTGACTTAGACAACTAAAATGTCAAATGCTTGAATAATTTCTTTTGTGCTCTTAAATTAGAAGACTATATTTAGGTTTCTACTTGCAAGAGTAGAAATGACATATGGGATAGACTTTGTATAACTTATTAAGGGACTAATGAGATTAAGCAATCTAGGCTTAATATCTTGTTGCATGATTATGAATTATTTTGCATGAAACCAAATGAATCCATTTCTAATATATACACAAGGTTCACACAAATAGTCACCTCTTTACATGCATTGGGTAGGGAACTAATGAATGCTAAAATGGTTAATAAGACACTTCATTTTTTGCCTACTGCTTATGATGCTAAAATTACTGCAATTACAGAGTCTAAAGATCTAAACATTTATTTTATTGACAATCTTCTTGGATCACTAATTGCTTATGAGCAAGGAGTTAGCCAAAGAAAGATTGATGCAGGTGAACCACAAAGGGAGAAGAACATAGCACTGAAAGTGGAGGAGTCAGAGAGTGAACACTCAAAACCTGAGGAGGAAGATGACATCTCACTAATGACTAGACAATTCAGGAGCTTTCTGAAGAGGAAGTAAAAGAGATATCAGTAATGGAATCGAGGTAAATTTAATAGAAAAGTCATGGTTTCAAATGATGTTATTTGCTATGAGTGCAGGAAACTTGGACATATTAAGACAGATTGCCCAAAACTCAAAGCCACTCCTAGCAAGGAGAAGGTAAAGGAGAAACCAATTGTGAAGAAGGGCAAGAGGAAATTCTAAAGAGCTTTTTGGGTGGACCCAGCTTTAGACTCATCAGAGATGAAAAAGGAAGAGGAAGTCACTAATAGGTGCTTAATGGCTGATAACCTTGATTAGTCAGATCAAGAAGAGGGTCACTCTTACACAAGACCTCGTGAGAGCATATGATACCTGGACAGCGGATGCTCAAAGCATATGACTAGAGATACTGCACAATTCATATCACTGGAAGCTAGGAGTAGAGGAAAGGTTACACTTGGAGATAACACCACAAGGAAGGTGGTTGGGTCAGGTATGATTGGAAATCTTAAGATTTTTTTTTTGAAAATATGTATTGGTAGAAGTCTTAAAGCATAATCTGTTAAGTATAAGCCAACTATGTGATAAAGGATACTCTGTAAACCTTTTTCCTACTAGCTGCATATTAAGCCTAAATGTAAATGATGTTTTGAATGATATATGGGTAAACAATGTGTATATGCTAGACTTGAATTGCATTAAAACTCATTGCTTTTTGCTTAAAAACTATTTCTAATTAGTCATGGCTTTGGCATAGGAGACTTTGTCACTCTAGCATGTAAAACCTTAGGAGGATTACCCAAAAGAACCTAGTAAGAGGTATACCAAAACTAGACTTTACTAAGGACCACCTTTGTGATGCATGCCAATTAGGAAAATTGGCGAAGTCCTCTTTTTAGTCCAATAAGGATCTTAAAACTAGTAAACCATTGGAAATTTTGCATATGGATATTTTTGGACCTGATGGAACTCTAAGTCTAGGAGGGAAGGTATATGGATTTGTGATTGTGGATGATTACTCTAGATTTACATGGGTTAGATTTCCATTTCATAAGAGTGAATTATTTAAGAAATTTATAAATTTTTTGACTTTGATTTAAAGAAAGCTAGGATGTGAAATTATGACTATTCAAAGTGATCATGGAGGAGAATTTGAGAATGAAAATTTTGAGGATTTTGGTAAGGAGAAAGAAATTGATCACAACTTTTCTGCACCTAGAACCCCTCAGCAGAATGGGA
>NW_021432839.1:0-528 GCF_001605985.2 Dendrobium catenatum | reverse complement strand
TCAGGCCCTGGGTCAACCTGGTTGACCAAGTCAACTAAGTTGACCTAAAAGGCCCTTTAAGGGTCCAAACAGGTGTTTTGACCCAAATGACCCATTTAAACCCTAGAACCACCTCTAACAGACTTCAAATATTGTATCAAACCTGCCCAGCTGGGACCCACACCTTGGGTCAACCTGGTTGACTCAGTCAACCTATTTTGACCAAATCAACCCTTAAGCCTTTCCACTTTGAATTAAATCCCAAATGCAGCCAGGTCTTTGTCAAACCTTCTCCAGGCTATTTAATTAATCCCCTAAATGACCAAAGGGGCAAAAGGGAGATTTAACACCTCATGCCACCTCTTGTCCTTTGATCCCTTGATCCCATCAACTTCATGGACACTTGGCATGCATCTAGGAGCTCTTGCAGTTAATCCCAGCCATCCAAATGCACTTAGGTGGCTTGAATAGGAGATATCCTAATGACATGCAAAAAAAAGGAAAGAAACCCATTAAGCCCTCTCTCATTCAATCCATCTGATCCAGAGC
>NW_021432838.1:0-1338 GCF_001605985.2 Dendrobium catenatum | reverse complement strand
TTATCTTACAACACTTGAACAATTAGAAATAAATTCTTAATACTAGCATTGTATGTTTTTAAGACTTCAATTGGGATAGCTTTTTACTGCTTTCTAAAGCACTTTCTAGTACTTTAAAAAAATTTTGTTATACTAAAAAGCTGCTTTTCAAAAAAAAAAGTAAGAAAGTTGTCTCAAACGAAGCCTAAATCTGTTTGAATAAACTTTTAGATTAAGGGAAAAAGGATTCTACCTATTTCCACCCACATAATTTGAATCCTCTAAAACAAACTTGCCAAGTTTCTATGAACACCAGCTTAAATATAAGATAAGCCCAACCACAACCAAAAAAAAATGTTGCATTAATTCATCATGAAAACAACCAAATCGTCACAATAAGCGTATTCAGAATAGCATATCACAAACAACTTCAGGACCACCAAGTTCAATAAGCAAGGCGACCAGCATTTACACTGAAACGCAAATTCCAATTCATATACCTCATTCCTCTCCCAGCATGTAAATAGGAAATCCAGATGAAATTAAAAATCCGAAAATTTGTATAAACAAAACTATAAGATTAATTGCTGAATTTCCAAAAAGCATCTTAAAGAGGATAATTTACTTAACAAGGGCAATATATTACCTTTCAAATCGTCAGATCCAAGTCCTGATAGATCGAGTAGGCAACTGAAAAAAAGAATGCAGCTACTCTAAGCTGATGAAATCGGAAAATCGCGACTCTTCACCATGAACGATCGCGAGAAAACACTTGGATCAGTCTGTACTAATCAATACTCGAAGAAGCTTGAAGGAAATAATGTCTTCAAATTTAGAAGACTTTGGGGCTGTTTGGATGCAGGATTTAGAACGGGTTTGAGCTAAATCCAGCCAAACGGCCAAAAATGTAAAACAAAATCTCACGGTAAATCAAAGCCGCGGTTGATGGAAAATTCCCGGTAAATCCCGGATTTACGAAATCCTTTGGTTCGGCGGATTTACGGGATTTGGCAAAAGAAGCGCGCGAAAGAGAGAAAGTTACCTTCAAAGCAAGAGAGCTCCCGTTGTTGCTTCCGATCAAAAAATGTCGAAACTTCCGATCCAACAGGCAACAGGAAGGGAACGTCGTCGAAGGAGCGAGGTCGAAAAGCGACAAAGTAGGAACTCGTGCAAAACACAACACGCATGCAAAGGAATGAAGCCGAACGAAATACAGAAGGAAAAGGCAAAACCTAGACTTCTCTAAGTTGGTCTTGGATAACTTAATTAATATAATTTAAAATATTAATAATTAAGTGAAACTAATTAAATAATATTTAATATACTTAATTAAATTAATAATAAAATTATTAGTTAAAT
>NW_021432837.1:0-606 GCF_001605985.2 Dendrobium catenatum | reverse complement strand
CTTGGTGATCTAGTAATTTCATACAACAGAAAAATTAATACCAAAATTTTTAGCAATATAGATACAACCATTAAAATTAGTAGCTTTGATTAGATTAGCCAAATATAATCATCTCACTTTATCCTTAATCTTAATAATAATACACGTGGCATTCATAAAAATGTTTTCATGTTTAAAGTCCTTCATCCTCTTCCGAAGAACCCCTAAAAAAATAATAGGAAATGAATTGTGAATTGAACTTTAATAGTAACAAAGTACTCTTGAAAGATATTAACGATACTATTATAATCCTTACAAAAATGATTATTAAAAGCATTATCAAAATATAACCAAAGTTTTAGGGAAATGGGGCCATTAGCAAAAATATGATTCATGCTTTCAATTTTATAAGAACAGTGACATTTGTAAATAATATTAAATCACTTCTTAATAAAAATGGTATCCACAGGAATGTAACTATAAAATAATTTACAAGTAAGTATAGAATAAGAGGCAGGAATACCTTTATGCCATATAGGCAAGAATAGATGAGGTTTATTATAAATTTTCATAGTACAATACCAAACCTCTTTAAGCACAAAGCTCCCATCATAAGACTTGTTAAAT
>NW_021432836.1:0-330 GCF_001605985.2 Dendrobium catenatum | reverse complement strand
GTTTCTCAGTTCAATTGGATAAGGACACTAAGGGAAAATCTATTGATCAAAAGAAATTTAGAGGGATAATTGGATCTTTGCTTTACTTGGCAGCTAGCCAACCCGATATCATATTTAGTATTTTTTTGTGTGCTAGATTTCAATAAGATCCAAAAGAATCACATTTGATAGCATTAAAAAAGATTTTAAGATATTTGTTAGAAACTCAGAACTTAGGAATTTCGTATCCTAAGTTTAGCTTTTCATTTGAAATAATTAGTTATTCATATTCTGACTTTGCAGGATGTATGATTGATAGAAAGAGCACTTCTAGAACATGTCAGTTTATTG
>NW_021432835.1:0-402 GCF_001605985.2 Dendrobium catenatum | reverse complement strand
TTGATCGTCCGATCTTCGATTCCTGAAAAGTTAGAAGAAACAAGCAGTCGAAGAGAAAGTTTTTGTCAATCATCAAAACATAAGACATGAAAATAGGTTTCCAACACTAGGATGTCCTTATGTCCTTTGATGCTCCTTCTCCCAACAACCTCCAGGACACTTGGCAGCCATTATGAAGCCTATCTTATCAGTCTCACCCATCCATTGAGCCTAAGAACATTTGAATAGGGTAAAACCTTCACTTGAGAGTTTATTCTTCAAACCCTACTCTCTCTCCATTCAAGCAATCTCATACATAACCACCAATTCCTTTGAGCTCCAAACTCGTCCCTCTCAAAATCCCAAGCAAACCCCACTGTCGAGACCTCACCAGCAGCGATCCTCGGGCATGTTAAGATAGTT
>NW_021432834.1:0-354 GCF_001605985.2 Dendrobium catenatum | reverse complement strand
TTATTGCCGCTTCTAAGTAAATATAAATTAATTTTATTCAATAATTAATTATTTAATTGAAAGTTCATGGAATTTCAAGGAAAAAATTAAACGTGAATAAATGTTAATATTTGAGTGATATTGTTTAATAGATTAAATCAAGGGGTTTGAGATTTTCAACCCGATGTTATTATAATTGTGATTTATGCATTTGATTAAAATGAGCAATCTTCATTGCATTTGCACATTGTGCATATATTCTTTTTTATTTACTTATGTGCTTATCAAATAGTGGCATGCTTTTTGGAGTACTTTTATATTTCTTGAGCTAATTACATTTTTCTCAAGCTAGTTACATGTTTCTTAAATAGGTAT
>NW_021432833.1:0-1449 GCF_001605985.2 Dendrobium catenatum | reverse complement strand
TGATGGCAGAAGAAAGCAAACACTCTAGGCCTGACGACGATCGGAGTTTGGAAGTTTTATGGGCAGCACAATAACACACATCCAAAAAACTGGATGAACTCATCTCTGCTTTTTTTCGTTTCTAGAATGAAATGTGGGATGAGATGAGACAAATCAAGGCGGCTACCACTACCAACCCAATAGTTCACCTAATTTATCCGGTACCCACATCGGCGCCGTACCCACATCGGCGCCAAGAGCACCAGCTTGTCCTAGATGAGCCCATATGAGAGTTTTGTTCAATAGAACGAGGCACCCCATGGCACATCACCAGGGGCACGGAAGCTTCTGCCTCAAGTTGGACATTCCAGTTTTTGATGGGCGGCTACGCATAGAGGACTATTTGGATTGGAAAATCACAGTCGAAATCTTCTTTTAGTATATGGAGATTTCTCCGGATAAACAAGTTAAATATGTTGCTTGCCAACTCATGGGAAGAGCAAGTGCAATGTGGCTTCAGTTCCAGCTAAGCCATTAGAGAGAAGGCAAAGGACTAGTTTGTAATTAACACATGAAACAATTTTTTGAGAGGGCATTTTCTACCTAATGATTTTGAGCAACTACTCTATCTAAAATATCAACAATGTAAACAAGGGCAACGATATGTTAGTGAGTATACCAAGGAATTTTATCGCCTTAGCACCTACAATAATTTAAAGAAACATAGAACTAGATGGTGGCACGCTATATTGGAGGCTTGAAAGATAATCTTTAGGACAAATTGGAGCTTAATTCGGTTTGGTCCCTGTCCCAGGCAGTTAACTTTGCTTTAAAGGCAGAAGTACAAATTCAACAGCACTATCTTGATTATCCAACTAGTCGATTTGTTTATAATTGAAAACTGGACAGGCAAGACCTACCTCTACTCCAACTAAGCAATAGGCTAATGCCACTGCCCCCGTTGCCAACCAAACTATTGAATTTTTCGGACCGATCAAGGATAGTGTTGTAGCTAAAGATAATACTTATGTTAAACCATCTATAATGAAATGCTTATGATGCTTCCAATGGGGCCAGAAATCCAATGAATGTCCTAATCGGCAACAACTACTTGATGGAGAAGTCTAAGGGGAGAATATTTTTTTAGGAAACTGTAGTCGAAGAGGCAGTCAAGGAGTCACAAGGTGATGAGGGTGACCCAATTGTTTGTGTTATAGAGAAGTTACTCATAGCCCCTCAAAACCCCGTCGAAACCTCGATCCTTGACTGACGTTAGGAGTTTCCATCACCTAGATAATTACTTTTATTGGTTCATCAATGATTTTAACATCATCATGACTCCCATAACTGATTGTTTAAAGTCTCTTAAATTCTCGTGGACAGATTCCTAACAACATTGTTTCAAAATTAGGAAAACAACTCTCTGTTCAGCTACGATCCTTGCATTTCTTGAGAGGCGAATCAGAATGA
>NW_021432832.1:0-673 GCF_001605985.2 Dendrobium catenatum | reverse complement strand
GTCTTCAGCAGAACGTCGGGCCTGAATGTCGGACCTTTAGTAGAACGTCGGGTCTGAACATCGGGCCTAAACGTCGGGCCTTGAGATGGTGGTGCGGCGAAACTACGGCGGTGGTCCAGCGAGGCTCCGGCGGTGGTCCGGCGAGGCTCCAGCGAGGTTCCGGCGGTGGTCGAGGAAGAGCTTCTTCCTCCTCTTCCTTCTCTTCTCCTCTTCTCTTCTTGCTTGGCCCCTCTCTTGTGAAGAATGAGGGCTCTATTTATAGATTTTCTGGAGTGGCATGGCCCGTAAATAGGTGTGAGATCAGGGGAAAATAGGGAGTGGCCGAATGGACGGTCGATATTGAATCCCTTGATGATGCACCGTTCGTTGAACATTTGATGGTTTTAATGATGTCAGAATTCGTCGATCTTGGGCTCGTTGGATTCGTCTCGTCGAGCCGTTCGATACGAGTATAAGCTCGTCAAAATCGAAGACCGTTTGGTAACTCAAATTGCAGTTTGAACCTTCCAACAGCGCTTCGAGCCCTTGATTCAAACTCATTTGGGCTTGGATTGGGTTGATCTTGGTGTCGTTGGGTTCGTATTTCCGATACGCTCAGTTTGACTGTAAGCTCGCTGAAATCGGAGTTCGGGTGCCCCCAGAATTAATTTTTGAAGTTTCCCACTAGCTTTTG
>NW_021432831.1:0-321 GCF_001605985.2 Dendrobium catenatum | reverse complement strand
TTAATAATTAATGATTAATTATGGATTATAAATTAATTAATTATTATTACAATTAATATTGATTATAATTAATAAATGATACCTCTCCCTCGATCCTCGGGTCGATACCGCCAAGCTCGCGAAGGTACGAAATCTCCTAAACTCAAATTCTCGCCCTCGGAGTTAGCGGCGGACCGAAAAACCGCCTATACACGCCTTTATTGCGCGTGGTGGGATGGGACCCCGGTCCGACGCCTACGACGAGGCGGGAATCGCCTAAACTCTACTTCGGCGTTCGTGGCGCCCCGGAAAACCGCCTATACATGTCTTTATTGCACATGG
>NW_021432830.1:0-277 GCF_001605985.2 Dendrobium catenatum | reverse complement strand
TTTTTGGGAGGGGAGTAATGTTACGCGTGAACCGGCCTTGGAGGGGCCGGCTGGACCCTGTTTAGCCCGGGTCTACACCAGACGGGGCGGAAACGCCCAGAGGAGGGGGCGGACAAGGTGGACCCCACTTGGGGATGATTTAATTATGTGGGAGGGAAAATTTTGAATGCAAAGGGTTGTTTAGGTAATTTGTAGGAATCCTTTCTTGTTAATTAGGAGGATTAGGAGGGAGAGGGGATAATCTTGAATTGGAATCATTTTTGAGATCTAGGGTTTG
>NW_021432829.1:0-239 GCF_001605985.2 Dendrobium catenatum | reverse complement strand
ATGTTTTAGTACAATTTGTATGAGGATAAAATTGGTAGTGTATATAAAAATTTTTTATTACACTAATCTCAAAATAAATCGGACGATTATTAGTACTCGAAGGCATAGTGAGTCTAGGGGTGTCAATTTTTGACACGACACGAAACACGACCCGAATTCGACTCGAAAAAATTTGGGTTCGGGTCAACCCAAACCCGAAATTGGTCGGGTTCGGGTTGAAGAAATCAACCCGTTTTAAA
>NW_021432828.1:0-385 GCF_001605985.2 Dendrobium catenatum | reverse complement strand
ATGTTGTTTATCATGTTCCATTCAACCCACAAGTTTCTTCAAAGTTCAGGATGGGACATGCACAGGCTTATACTTTCTTAGCTTTGAGATGGCTACGTTGAACCTTCTATAGGGATTCCTATTTAGAATTGAATGACCTAGATTTTTGGAGACATGTTAATGCGTACTTTCTCTTTCTGTTGGAAACTTATCTACTCCCGAACACCTCAGGTTGTGAGATTCCTTTGAGGTTCCTACCTTTGTTGGAGGATTTGGGTTTGTTCAGCACATACTCCTTAGGGGCAGTAGTACTAGCTCACTTGTAATAAGAACTTGCTGAGGTGACCAAGCCTAAGAGGGAAAATATTACAGGCTGCATTCACTTGCTTCAGATTTGGTGTTGGGA
>NW_021432827.1:0-205 GCF_001605985.2 Dendrobium catenatum | reverse complement strand
TATCTCTAATGAAGTGTAATTTTACATCAATATGTTTAGAACGTTCATGAAACAGAATTTTTCATGAGATGAATTGTACTTTGGATAAATGTAGAGAAGCTTAGTTCATGCCAATATGAAAGTCTTATAGGAAAGCCACAACATCTATTCTTTAATTTCCAAAAGGACAAAAAACAATCCATGGCTGATTGAACATCCGCTGGAC
>NW_021432826.1:0-334 GCF_001605985.2 Dendrobium catenatum | reverse complement strand
CACTTTCTATAGGCTTCTCAGGTGAAGCTACTACAGGAGAAGTAGCTTTTTCCTTGGGTTTCCAAACCTTCTTCTCATCAGATGTCAAAGAGGGTTGGTTTGAGGATTCCAACCGCTGTACATCAGGATAAGAAGATGGAGTAGGACCCGTAGAGTGTTGCCTATCTATCCGGGGAGAAGAATGGGTATGAGAACTACGTTGAATCTTACTAGGACTCTGTGGTGGTGCAGAAGAAGGGGACAACTGACGACTGACTTTCTATGGAACATGTTTAATACTTTTAAATCTTACTGAATCATCAGTCAACACAATACTGTCTGTCTTTCTACTGGA
>NW_021432825.1:0-2879 GCF_001605985.2 Dendrobium catenatum | reverse complement strand
GATTCTCTAAGTTGCTTGAGCTGAAGTTTAGTAGCTCTTTAATTCTCAAAAGGTACATTATGAAGCTTACTTTTGGAGTGGCCTTGTCCCTTCCCCTTTCCCTTTCTTCTTGTCTCTTAGGAATACGTGGCTTGTATTAATTGGGGGCTGAATTCTATGCTTTGAATTCATTAGGAAATTAATAATTTTTGTGCTTTACCTCTTGGGATCTCACGGCTGGCTCCTTATTCCGTGACCGTCCCTCGTTTCCCGTGGCCGTAGCTCTTGGTCCGTGCGGTTCCCTTGTCTCCCGTGGCTGTCTCCTTGGTTCCTGGTTTGGGTGTTTATCCGTGAGCTTTGAGGGGAGATTTCTATGCTTATTATGCTTTGGTTCTAATGGCTATGTAAATTCACTAATGATCATGGTGGCTTTAGGCATCTGCCCTCTCTGCCTATAAATATGAGAAGGAATGTTGTTGAAGAAAAGCGATGTTAGAAATATTGACACTTATTTGCTCTAACACTGCGGGTTTATCTCGGAAATCTCGGCGCTCTTCCACCCTTCCTTTATCTCTCCTCTCCGGAATCGCGGGTCTTCATCACCTTCCTTACCGGGTGTCTAACCGCTTCGTGGTCTCCGCAAGTGCCACGTCCATTGTATGACCTTTCTTCTCAACAGTGAAGCAACTTTAGTGTCGTGTCTTGCTTGAGTTGGAGGCCTTTTTTTGGCACTATCTTTGCAGTGGTGGACCATCTGTTGCTAATCTATGCACTTCTTTCTATCCAGTCTACGTATTCAATGTATGTAGCGAACACTCGCTCTGACGGTTTGTCTGAGGACTAGCAGTCCTTCTTTATTTTCCTTTATTCATTCTAATATTTTTCTCAGTTAGTTTGTTTTGTCAGTGTTAGTGTGCTCGTTCTCTATTTTAATAAGTCTTGTTTTAAAGTTCTATCCTTGCTCGGTCGAAATTCTTCTTGCTAGTGCTTCCTACATCAATTTTGGTGACAGAGCAGTTGTCTTTTGTTTATATTTTATGTTTAGGGTCAGTCTTTCTCTCTCGTGAAGAAAATAAGGATGCACATTACACGAGGAATTGGCAACAAGTGACTGCAAACAATTAACATGATTCTATGCACACATCAAAATTAACTCACGTAAGCTGCAGCCATTCACTAATCTAATATGTCAATCAAGCTCTAACCGCTTAACCCTAGCATAATCTTACTGGGAGTGAGAGGAAAACCCAGAAATCGAACTAGGCGACAAAGATGATTCGGGCATCACGGTCCAATTAAATCGACATCTTCTTAATTGGAGCGAAAAATCGCCACCTGAACACAATTCGTAGATGGCGGTAGAAAAATCGGATCAGTTTTTTTTATGAAAGGAGAATTACCGGATAATCGAAAAGTTAAATTTGCAATGTTTGAAACACTACACGGATCCAATGCATTAACTTGGTTGGAATGTACTTACCAAACGAACAAACTAAGAAGAGCAAAGAACAAAAATCAATATGGTAATAGAATGAAGAAAAGTTAAAGGATAATTTTTCTGCTGTCTGATCACGAGAAAAAACTCAGAATATTTTATTGTCAGGCTTTTCAGGGCTTAACAATTTGCGTAAGGTATCCAACACTGATAGAGGACTCACTGAACCTTTTAACAAGTTAGCCAAGCTAGAAACTGATTTGGATGAGTCCTAGAAAGAAAACTATAAACGAGATATCTCAATGGGCTAAATGGACAATTCCAAACGATCAACTCAACTTACACATGTGGTAAAACTAGATCTGAGGTTATGAATGTCTTTGAATTTGCAAACCATGCACTCTTGCGGCGGAACCAATACAATCACTGACAGACATATAATAAAGCAAACGAGTGGGACTAAAACTCAAATTCGTGGGCGAACTTGAGAAGATGCAATAAGTTAAACTGTTAAAAAGTCACCAACTCAAAGAAAAAAAGGAAAGGGGGTGCAGGAAAATTTCCAATCCGTTGAACCATCTAAGCAACACTATTTCATCTGCCTCTGTTGCACAAATTGTGAGTTACTATGTTCAACTTGTTTTGCTACTGGCCAGAAGTAATCTCACAACCTACAATTAATGCAAAGAGAAGATGAAATAGAGAAGAGGAAGAAATAAAACAAAGACATTGCAAAATGAGCTGAGTTAAGAAAAATTTTGACTTAGAAAGGTGATGAAGGAGACCATTGATTTGTAACTTTCATACAAGTTCTTAATGCTCAAACAATGAAAAGGAAAGTAAAATGGCTATAGGCGACACTAATCATCTTAGAACTGTTAATCTGTGAAGGGACAAAGTTTGCACATTTTATGAAATTGATAGTGGCAAGTTCAGGAAACGTTGTAACGATACAACATATAGTTGAAGACGTAAGGCAGCAACGAAACCTATATAATTAAGTCGTATAAAATTATCTGTCTCAAGAGGAAAGTGAGGTTCCCTATAATATTAAACCAAGTGCACTGTGACTTACATTTGAGAAAAATAAAAAGAATTCATAATTATGTTGTTGATGTTCTGCCTTTGAAGTATGTCACATCCGATTATGTTCGATCCCGACAGTCATGATGTATAAAACCATCCCAATTGGAGAAAAGAATACATCATTCTCTTCTATTAAATATACAAAGACGGAATTCCCCATCTTTCAAAATCAATTCCTTTCGAATTCTGGTAACAAAGAACAAAAATCTGAAAATCTTCACTCTGAAATTGCTTCTTGAACACACAAGAGTTAAACCAATAATTGAATAGACTTATATTGTTATATGGAAAAGGTCTGATGTAGACTTTTCGATTCCTAAGGCAATACAGACATTGTTGCATGAATTTTCTGATTGATACTGATGAATTTACCAGCTGG
>NW_021432824.1:0-596 GCF_001605985.2 Dendrobium catenatum | reverse complement strand
AGATGAAAATGAAGATCAAAAGACTTGGATACTACTGTCCTACGATGATTGACGATTGCATGAAAACTACAAAGTGTTGTCATCAGTGCTAAGTGCATGGTGTGGTTTTACATCAGCCGCCTAACGTGTTGCATCCCACGATAGCCTCGTGGCCCTTCGAAAGTTGGGGCACGGATATCATTGGGCCAATTGACCCTCCTTCCTCGAAGGGTTACCGCTTCATTTTAGCAGCGACTGATTACTTTTCAAAGTGGGCGGAAGCAGTCCCATTGAGAAATGTAATATCACACCATGTAATGAAATTCTTCCGTGACCATATCGTATATAGATTTGGCGTTCCGCGCAGAATCATATCAGATAATGGGTCCGCTTTCAATTCTACAAAGATCAATAATTTTGCAAATCGCCATGGTATTGATTGGAGATACTCAACAATCTATTACCCACGGGCTAATAGATTAGCTGAGGCCTTCAATAAAACTTTGGTTCAAATCATCAAAAAGACCCTTGATGATAATAAACGTCAGTGGGATGAGAGGTTGGTGGAAGCTTTGTGGGCCTACAGGACCACTTATCGAACCCCGACCCAATCTACA
>NW_021432823.1:0-316 GCF_001605985.2 Dendrobium catenatum | reverse complement strand
CTAAAAGACATCATCAGGATCAGTTTTTCTGATTTGGAAATGAACATTTATTTTTTAATTTAAATTTTTTTAATATAAATTATATCAAAATATGGTAGCAACTCGAGAAAAGCCGAGTAGCCTTTCATACACGTATGTGTGCATGGGATTAATGTAGCCCAAGAGCACAAGAGATGTTCAGGCCTCCATATCTATCATTAAGAGTCTGTTTGAGGTGACCAGAACTTTTTATAAAGGTGATTGTAGGGCTGCTATGAAGAAAATAACTATTTTTTAAACTATTGTACTAAACAAGTTTCAATACAAAAATTTTCTA
>NW_021432822.1:0-344 GCF_001605985.2 Dendrobium catenatum | reverse complement strand
CTGTTGTTATCCACAAGTATTCATTTGCTGGAGATCGGTTGTATCCGCTACGACCCTCTAGTAGTATTCGTAGGAGAACTCCTGCTTTTGCATTGAAACCACCTTTCACCAATCTCAGGTGATCGTTGTTGGGTTGCATTTGTCTGTAGAGGACGGTCCTCCACTATTGGTTTCCCGTATTGTCATCTCAATCAACAGGCATTTATTTGTATTTGAGATCATATTAACACATACGACAGTCGTATGTGAACTTTACAACTTACTATTGTTGTTTTCCAATATGTTTCATTTGACCTCGTAAGGATCGTCGTAGGAGATGTACTTGTGTCCACAGTGGTTCGTTG
>NW_021432821.1:0-205 GCF_001605985.2 Dendrobium catenatum | reverse complement strand
GCCGGCCCAAAGCTACCACAACCCACCGGCCACCACCCCTTTATTGCCGCCGGTGAACCACCTCCTCACCGACCACCCCCTCTCTTCCCCATCCTCTACAACGGCTAATTTCGAAATTCGAAACTTTGAATTTCGAAAACTTTCCAAATTTGTAACTTCCAAATTAGAAAAGTTTTAACTCCGATTCATGACGAAATTTCAAATT
>NW_021432820.1:0-248 GCF_001605985.2 Dendrobium catenatum | reverse complement strand
AGTAGGAAGGTGCTCAACCTCTCATACCAAGCCCTAGATGCCTGCTTCAATCCATATAATACCTTTTTCAACGTAAAATCATGATTTGGGTATTTAGAATTTTCTAATCGTAATGGTTGTTCTACAAAAACATCTTCTTGAATTATCCCATTTAAAAAGGCACTTTTCACATTCAATTTAAACAATTTAAATCCTATTAAACAGGCAAAGCCTAACAAAACCTTAATTGCTTCAAGTCTAGCTACAGG
>NW_021432819.1:0-232 GCF_001605985.2 Dendrobium catenatum | reverse complement strand
TATTATTCAATAATGAGTCGTATCCTTTGAGGAGTGGGTTTAACAAAATTTATTTTTGGTTTAATTTATACAATATTTTTTACTATGTCTTGAGATAATCTATGAATTTCTTGACAACTCAAAGCAAAATATTCTTTGAATTCTATCAATAATGTTACTATTTTCATTGCTTTATCCTCATTCAATAAGGAGCTTATAAAAATAAGATGAGGGTTTTCTTCAATTCTCATAT
>NW_021432818.1:0-218 GCF_001605985.2 Dendrobium catenatum | reverse complement strand
TTTGCGCGGCCGGAATGATTTATAAGTACCCCCGGGCAGGGGGAAAGCAACTGCTCTTCTTCTTGTAACAGGTACCGTCAAAGACCCCATGCACGCCTTTATTGGCCGTGGTGGGAAGAAAAATCACGGCCGAGGTGTGCTCGAAAGAGGGCACCTACCATGCACGCCTTTATTGGCCGTTGTGGGAAGGCCCAATTTTCTCGTAGTTTTTCCCCTAA
>NW_021432817.1:0-311 GCF_001605985.2 Dendrobium catenatum | reverse complement strand
TTTAGAAGTCCAATGACGGGAGGAAGCTCTGCATCGGACAAAATCCCAACGAAAGTTCGAAGACGGGGGGAATTCTAGCATCGTATAGAAGTCCAATGACGAGAGGAAGCTCTATATCGGATATAAGTCCGATGAAACTTATGCTAGGAAAAATTCTGGTAACGGGAAGAAGCTTGACATTGGACAGAAGTCTAACAACGGGTAGAAAATTGATGAAAGTTTGACGACTGGCAGGAGTCCAACATTGGGCAGAAGTACGACCTCAGGTAGAAGACCGATGAAAGTTTGTCGACGGACAGAAGTCCGATAAA
>NW_021432816.1:0-1477 GCF_001605985.2 Dendrobium catenatum | reverse complement strand
CCAGATTTATAACAAATGAATGCATCCAGCTATGTTAGCCCTACTAGGCCATGTTACTTATCCCAACTCCCTATACAAATGGGCTAAAATTGCTCCTCCAAGAGAGTATGTACTGAATACTACCAAATCCTCCAAAATAGTAAGGTATTGTAAATGTATCTCTGAACTTGAAGTGTCTGGGAGAAGGTGACAGCCCAATATGAACAATATGCAAGCCCGGACATGCCTCTAAAAATCCATATCGTTCAGGTCCAAGTAGGAGTCACGCCAAAAAGTCCATCACAACCATCTGGGGGAATACAAGTTTGTGCATGTACCTGTCCCATACGAAACCTTGATGTGACGCAATGATCGAATGGGTCACGGTATAGAACATCTGGCAGTGGATGACTCCCAAGAAGGTCATCACAACAGTCTGGCCAGCTAAGCCATTGTCTCCCAACTCCAACAACAGCATGACCAACCAAAGCAAGACCATCTATATGGACACCCAAAATCATAGCAACATCCTGCAAAGTAATGGTCATCTCGCTAACTATTAGGTGGAAACTATTTGTCTGAGGTGACCACCTCTCAACTAAGGCGTCAACATATGGTGTTCCATCCTTAAATATCTCATTTAGCTTACACAATCTAGCCCAACCATTCTTAAAGCATCCATAAATTTTGGGCAATTCACTGTCCATACGTGCACCATTAGAAGATGTGATGTTGCTTCCAATATTGTTTCCAATAAATATATTTAATTAGTAACAATTAACTTAAACATTCAGTATAATCATAATAAGTTTAATCATTTTGGATGTACCCCATTAGGATGTGTTGCTCTATGTGTACCATGTAACAAAGCAATGTTAGGATGGAGCTGAGTTGGAGGAGGTGCATCACTACTACCCTCTCCTAAGGGCTCACCGATGCCCCATTTCTTTCTACGGTGTCATTGGTCAGTTGTCATTTAACCTGAAAAATAACAATAATTAAGAATACGCATTAATAAATCAAAAGATTAATTATAAAATGAAATCAACATCAACAACAAAATTATATATCACTATTAACATTAAAAGTTGAGTTTTTTTATCGTCCATGTTTAAAAAATCGAAAAATGTTACAAAAAAAACATAAAATCATTATTATCATTTATTTTTTAGTTTCTTTCAAATCCAAAACGGTTACATCAAATTCTTATAGTAGGTGACTCCTTACCAATCTAGAATTGGTTTAGTGGCTTTCTTTATCATGATAGTAAAAAATAGTTGCTACCAATTCTATTCATTAGTTACATAATTATGCTGTGAAAAATTTAAGGTTCTACTAGCATAAAAATTATATTGAATACCTTATCTTTCTTATGACTAATAGTAACACCCGCAAGAAAATCACTTATTTTTTTAATGTTTACCTCTAATTCTTGTTAAGAAGAGTCCCTTGTTTTTTTTTTTTTTTTTTAAATGTTTACCTCTAATTCTTCTTTAGA
>NW_021432815.1:0-206 GCF_001605985.2 Dendrobium catenatum | reverse complement strand
GGGGTATAACACATTGGGACAGCACACAAGTTGAATTATTGGCTTTTAAGTATATTGACAAAATCCTTTCTGTTTGGATGTTTGATTTTTTGGATGTTTGATTTTTAACACATAGAGGGAGATAATGCAGGCGTGATCAAATACATGCAGAATTTCTGGCATAAGGATAATTGGAAGCTGCAAGGGACGGATTGCATAGACATGGA
>NW_021432814.1:0-297 GCF_001605985.2 Dendrobium catenatum | reverse complement strand
GAGAGACACTTAGTTTAGTGCAATACATGGAGGGTGCCTCCAAGGAATGGACGTAGGTCAAGGTTTGACCGAACCACTATAAATCCGGTGTGATCTTTCTTTGTTTTGCTTCTACGTTTATTTATTTTTGCATTCTGGTTTCTGTGGTGATTTTGATTTTAATTTTGTGTTAAATAAAAATTTTAAAAATACCAATTCACCCCCTTCTTGGTTAGCCTCGGGCTAGTTCTTTAGGGCTTAACATCCCTAACGAACTTTTAAGAGGAATCAAACGAGCCCAAGATTGTCAAATTCTGA
>NW_021432813.1:0-211 GCF_001605985.2 Dendrobium catenatum | reverse complement strand
ACAAGCCTCATATCCTTTACATTTATATGTTTCTTGATGCAAAGATTTGTTAAAAGTTATATATAAAAAAATTCAAAAAATGTTATACATTGATATTATAAATTTAATCTTGCATAAATATTTTTTAATTTCAAAAATCTGAAATAATAATAGAAAAGATAAAAAAAAAATCAAAAGAGTAATAATGATTTTGGTTGCAATTAATTCAATT
>NW_021432812.1:0-3870 GCF_001605985.2 Dendrobium catenatum | reverse complement strand
TAAAAATATGATTTGGGAATTGGGAACTCTCAAAACCAGGGGGTTGTTCTACAAACACTTCTTCTTTTATTTCCCCATTTAAAAAGGCACTCTTAACATCCATTTGAAAAAGCATAAATCCTTTATAACATGCAAAGGCTAATATTACTCTAATGGCTTCCAATCTAGCTAGAGGGGCAAAAGTATCCTCAAAATCTATCCCTTCTATTTGGTTATGCCCCTTAGCCACTAATCTTGCTTTATTCCTAACCACCACTTCAGAATCATTCACCTTGTTCTTAAAAACTCACTTGGTTCCAACTACACTTTATTCCTTAGGTCTTTGTACAAGTTCTCAAATATCATTCTTAATAAATTGGTTCAATTCCTCCTGCATGGCTAAAATCAAAAACTCATTAGAAAGGGCTTGATTTATGTTGATGGGTTTAGTCATTGAGATAAAAGCAGAGTGGTTCACCTCCTTCCTAAGTCCATGTCTAGTCCTAACTCCAATAGAAGGGTCTCCTAAGATCAAATATTTGGGGTGACTTGTAGAGTATCTCCAAGCTCAAGGCAAGGTGTGTGAAGGTCCAACCCTTTCCTCCAGATCTACATTTTCTACTCCTTAGGTAACATATCATACTCCTTCAGTGTTTTGGTGTTCTACTCCCTTCTCCAGATTTTCTACTCCAGTGGTAATCTCTCCAACATCATCATCATCCTCAACTTCAGGCTTTCTAGGATCAGACTCATCAAACACTATATGAATAGTTTCTTCCACCATCAAAGTTCTCTTGTTAAACACCCTAAAAGACTTTCCAAAACTAGAATATCCCAAGAACACTCCTTCATCAAATTTTGGATTAAATTTTCCTAAGTTAGACTTCCCATTATTGTGAATAAAACCCTTACAACCAAAAACATGAAGGTGGGAAAGATTTGGTGTCCTACCCTTAAGGATCTCATAGGGTGTCATCTAGTTTGGCTCTAACATTCACTCTATTCAACACATAACAAGTTATGTTAACCGCTTTAACCCAAAAGTATTTTGGAAGTGAATACTCAGCAAGCATGGCTCTAGCGGCTTCCACTAAGGTTTGGTTCTTCCTTTCAGCTGCCCTGTTATACTGATGGGGCCTAGGAGCTGAGAAGTTACGGTTAATCCCCTTCTCCTCACAAAAATCTCCAAACCTTTCTTTTTCAAACTCTCCCCCATTATCACTATGGATGGTCAAGATCTCATAACCTAGCTATTTCTGAATCCAAGTAAAAAAGGTTCTAAACTCCCTTTAAAGACTCATTTTTGTGTGAAAGAAATCTAGACCAAGTGAACCTCGAGTAGTCATCAACAATCACAAAACCATAAACTTTTTCTCCTAAGCTAGCAGTGCTAATGGGTCCAAACAAATTCATGTGAAGCACTTCTAAAGGTCTAGAGGTGCTAATGTCCTTAGTGGGGTGAAAGGAAGAGTGGACTTGCTTTCCTAATTAACAGGCATCACAAAGGTGGTCTTTAGAGAATTTCAGTTTGGGGACACCTCTAACTAGGCCCTTTTGGGTCACTTTCCTAAGGGTTTTCATACTAGCATGACATAATCTTCTGTGCCACAACCATGATTCATCAATAGCATTTTTTAAGCAAAAAGATGCAGCGCATTTAATGTTATTTAAATCAAGTATGTACTCGTTGTTGATCCTCTTTTCCTACAAAATAGTGTTATTATTTAAACTTATAATGCATGAATTTGTAAAGAATTGTGTGATGAAGCCCTTGTCGCAAAGCTGACTGATGCTGAGCAAGTTGTGTTTTAATCCATCTATAAGCAAAATATTTTCAATCATAAGGTTCTTGGAATTACCAATTATACCTGTGCCTACCACCTTCTTGGTGGTGTTGTCTCCAAGAGTATCCTTGCCTCATGTCATGGTCTCCAGCAAAATGAATTGATTGGCATCACCAGTCATATGTCAAGAGCATCTGCTATCCAGGGACCACATACTCTCATGAGGCCTTTTGTGAGAGCTTACCTACATAATCATCAAATGTCAGATTTAGGAACCCAAGTAGGTTTGGGTTCCTTCTTATGAAAAGAAGAATGCAATTCATGTGTGCTAAGCTGTGAATCATGTAATTTGGGTCTCCACACCCAATGTGTACTATGGTGGACAGTGCAAGTGTGTGAGATGTGTCCTAGCATGCCACATGAAAAGCATCTAACTATGGGAAAAGGATTTTTTAAAAGGTTTAGGTAGTAATGCCTCTTCCTAGGTTTTAACTTTTGATCAAGTGTGGGTGGCATCCAAGTTTTTTTAAGTGTATCCTATTCATTTTGAATCTTCAAGTTAGTACTTTTTAAGGCATCATTATCAATCCTCAAATTTTTCTCTATCTCTTTCGATTTCGTAAAATCAGCTTCAAGTGAGGTGTGTGAAACTTTTAATGAATCATGTTGTTTAATGAATTCAAAGTACTTTTTATTTAACTCATCAAATTCATCAAGTAGAGCCATATGATTTGAATCAATTATTGAGTGATCTGTAGTCAAAATTCCATGCTCTTTTTGTAAATTTAAAAATTTTAATTTCAAGCTAGCATGTGTTTTCTTAAGTTTCCTATATAATACATGAATTTTTTTAGAAACTTTAAGGAGTTGGTCGTAGGATAGTTCACATACCTCTTCTTGATCAAGATGATCATCTACTATTAAGCACAAGTTTGTTGTTTTATCTTCAGGTTCAGTCTCCGATGAATCAGATGCAGAATCTGCCCAAAAGGCTTCTTGAAATCTCTTTTTGTCTTTCCTAAACTTCGGTTTCTCCGCACCCTTTTCTTTTCTTGATTGAGCCTTCAGTATAGGCAATCAGCTTTCACATGTCTAGGTTTCTTGCATTCAAAACAAACAATGTCATGAGAACTCTTAAAATTTTTATTTTCCTTACCTTTACTCCACTTTTGATGATACTTTTTCTTCTTCCTTAGAAAGCTTTTTAATTGCCTTGTGATTAAGGAAAAGTCATCGCTTTCAGACCCGAAAGAGTCAGAGTCCGTATTATTGGCCTTCAGTGCCACTATTTTCTCCTTTCTTTTCTCACTTGCATCAAGATTTCATTGATTCACCCCTTGCTCGTAAGAAATGAGTGAGCCACATAAGTTATCAATCGAATAAGTGTTAAAATCATTAGAATCAGTGATTGCAGTAATTTTAGCATCAAAAGAGGAAGGTAAGAATCTAAAAATCTTGTTTATTTTTCATAATTTGAAAGTTCTCTTCTAAAGGCATACAAAGAAGTTACTGAAAGTTTGTTAGGGATGTTAAGCTCTATAGAACTGGCTCAAGGCTAACCAAGAGGGGGGGGGGAATTGGCATTTAAAAATTTCTTTAAGCAAAAAGAATGATTATCACAAACCAAATCACCACAAAAATAAGTGCGGAAGAGAATAAATGAGGAAGTAGTAAAAATAAGAACACAAGAATTTATAGTGGTTCAGTTAACTCGACCTATCTCCACTCCCCAGAGGCGCCCTCTGAGTATTGCACTACAAACGTGACTCTCCTTTAGCCCCAACAGCTAGGCGGAGAAGCCTTCACAAAAACACCTCCTTTTTGCCACACCCGGCAAGGTATGTTTCAAATCTATTTTCATGACTTACGTTTTGATGATTGACAAACACTATTGATTTTCTTGGACTACTTGGTTCTTCTAACTTTTTACAAACAAAGCCAGTTCAAGTTTGCATAGGTTTAGGGTTGAGTCAGTCTGTACTTTGTTTTTTCTCTTCTTGAGTTTATTTGTAATGGTCAAAGAGACTGATGCTAAGTAATCCTACACACACACACACTTGAGAGATTTATAATTTCTGTTTTTACTCATATCGGCCAGGACGATTTT
>NW_021432811.1:0-430 GCF_001605985.2 Dendrobium catenatum | reverse complement strand
ATTTGCGTGAGTTTTGAAAATGTGAAAGTTTATGTTTAAAAAGATAAATAGAAATATGGAAGTTTTAAAGAAAGCAAAAATTCTCTTTCTCTCTACCTCTCGCTTTCCCATTTTATTTCCCCTTTCTTGTACCTCGGGGTGAATGTTGGAAAGGTATATAATAAGAGTTCAAAAGTGGAATGTTCAAAGGCAAAGTCATCAAATCCGTCTCCAAGCCCGAAGAAAGGTACGTCTTTATTTTCAATAAAATTTCAATTATTTTATTATTAATTATTAAATACGCTTTCTAATACTTATTTTCTCTTCTTTATTTGCATAAACTGCGAGGAATGGTACCGGTCGAGTGAACAAAAGGATGAAGAACTAACGGCTTTAGTCGCCTCTATCCAACCGTGTAGAGGTGCTACGGGCGGAACCACCGGGTCGTAGC
>NW_021432810.1:0-505 GCF_001605985.2 Dendrobium catenatum | reverse complement strand
AGAATGATACTGATGAAGGTCAGACAAAGATCTTCCTTAGTCTGAGAAGATATAGTTGAAAAGTGATGGATTTCTTGAAGGATTCTTCAAGATGTCGACCATTAAGAAGATTATCTTTAGGAGCCATCTTTGGGACCCACTTTGATAAATTTCTTTAATGATAGATCTCTAGGGGTACACACTAGATGTCACACCATTATTTGAAAATATATTTTTTCTAGAGATGTTAATCTCTATATTTGTTTTCCCTTATGTCGGGACCTTTCGGCAGTGGGTTCTTGGATATACATCCAAGTGTCACACCCCGATGCTCACCGTACATATCTTAATTCTTTTTTATTTTACCATCATAAAAGATGGAAACTTTTAGCTCTATCGGGACCTTTCAGTGATGGATCTTTGGACATAAGGATCAAATGTCACATCCTGATGTTCACCGTACAGAACTCAGTATAGATTAGCTGCTAATATAGCGTATAAGTGACTAGCCAGAGATGGAAAGAGA
>NW_021432809.1:0-205 GCF_001605985.2 Dendrobium catenatum | reverse complement strand
AAATGTTAAATCTTAAATCTGTCTTTAGGTATAAGTACTCCTACGGCATCCTATTGACATCTTTGGAGTTAGGAGTAAGTATCCCTAGTGGCATCCTAATCTTCATTCCGAGGAGAAGTATAAGCATCCCTAGCGTTATCTTCTCTTCATTAAATGTTAAATCTTAAAACTGTCTTTAGGTATAAGTCCTCCTACGGCATCCTAT
>NW_021432808.1:0-257 GCF_001605985.2 Dendrobium catenatum | reverse complement strand
AAGGACGTGGTACGTGTCCTCTAACCGGCAGTTTCGCTGTCAAATGACACTGCAGGTAAAGGGTTATGACCCAGGGCCCTCTGAACCGAACGGTTTTGCTGCCAAATGGCACCACAGATAGCGGTTATGGCCAGAGCCAATACGCTCCTTAATGGCGTTAAGTCCTTGAGATATGAATCAATAGGATATGATCGATAGGGCACAAAGCTCTCTGTTAGCTAAGGTGGATGAATTTGTCCCCTTAGACAAACATTCAA
>NW_021432807.1:0-348 GCF_001605985.2 Dendrobium catenatum | reverse complement strand
AGTGACATCTATATCCATATCAACATGATCATCCCCAGTCATACATGAAATTATATCATGCTAACTTATCACACGTTATCCTAGAACAGGTCACACACAACCATTGACCTCTACCTTAGATCTGAAACCTTGATCGCACTTTGCATGTCCTAAACATCCTCTTTCACTACTAAAAATTCAGGTATTACTGGCGGCCAGTACCGGCGGTCATTTAGCCGCCGGTAATACCGAAATTTCATTTTCCAAGTTCACATCGCTCGTATACCAGGTCCACACTAAACCCAACTTCGTCTTTCATTGCCATTTTGCTTTGTTTCCAAGCCCAGATCTGCCTGCTTCCATCGAAAT
>NW_021432806.1:0-451 GCF_001605985.2 Dendrobium catenatum | reverse complement strand
CGGTGAGAAATCTTATCTATTCAAAGTGATCAGGTAGGAGAATTTGAAAATAAATAATTTGAAAAGTTTTGTAAAGAGAATGAAATGAATCATAATTTTTCAGCACCTAGGACCCCTCAGTAGAATGGGGTAGTCGAAAGAAAGAATAGAATATTAATTGAAGCCGTTAGAGCTATATTGACAAAATATTCACTTTCCAAATATTTTATGGCTGAAGCTGTTAGTATAACTTATTATGTTTTGAATAGGGTGAACATTATATCAAAATTGGATAAAATACACTATGAGCTTCTTAAGGGTACAACACCAAATTTGTCACATTTTCATGTTTTTATATGTAAGATGTTCATTCTTAATAATGGAAAATCTCCTTAAGAAAATTTGATCCAAAATCTGATGAAATAATTTTTCTTAAATACTCTAGTATTAGAAAATCATATAGAGTGTTTAA
>NW_021432805.1:0-324 GCF_001605985.2 Dendrobium catenatum | reverse complement strand
TGCTCTTAAAATCTTTGTGCAAATCTCCAATTACGCAATAGTTCTACATCATAAGGGCTTAAAACGGAGGGGGTCAACCTTGGTGTTTTCGTGATATTGAAGTGCATAGAGAATGATAAGTTTCTCGCCAAGAGGCCGTTGTTACAGACCGAGAAGCAGAGCACATAGATGGATTCAAAACTAAAAAGAAGAGAAACGTTGGCACTATCATTTCTAAACAGGCATATGAAGATCCTTTTTACTATCATCAACTAATTACAAAAGAATGGAGCGAAAATATGACTTGAATAATTTCATTTCTAAGTGCAACAGAAGAGGGTTTGG
>NW_021432804.1:0-483 GCF_001605985.2 Dendrobium catenatum | reverse complement strand
GGCTTTTAATAGGACACAATGGAGAAAAAGGATTCAGTAGCCGACCCCACGTAGTGGGATAAAGGCTTGATGTTGTTGTTGTTGTTGTTGTGGGATCATTTTTTTCCTTTACAAATGATTGGGAGAACATTTTAGTCATTTTATCCATAAATTTGTTGTTATGATTAAAACAACAATAAAAAGTACAGGTTAATAGCATCGCAGGATGGAGAAAATGTGGAAGGGTGTGAGATAATAAGAAAAAAATTGATGGCATGTATGTAAACCAAAATTATAAATATTATTTAATCAGAGAGTATTAAAATTAACAAACTTTCTCTATGCTTCCTAGTGTTTTAAATGTTAATGTAAATGCATTTCAAAGAATGAGTTTCACATTTACACTGGTGGAACAAGGGTGGTGTTGAGCATGACATTTGCCCCACCAAATTTTGGGATAAATCCTCTTATAATTATGAATAGCATGAAAATTTCACCCGTAAA
>NW_021432803.1:0-240 GCF_001605985.2 Dendrobium catenatum | reverse complement strand
TAAGGACCACCTTTGTGATGCATGTCAATTAGGAAAATAAGTGAAGTCCTCTTTTAAGTCCAATAAAGATCTTAGGACCAGTAAACCTTTAGAAATTCTTCACATGGATCTTTTTGGACCAGTAGAAACTGTAAGTCTAGGAGGGAAGGTATACGGATTTGTTATAGTAGATGGTTTCTCAAGATTCACCTGGGTTAGATTTCTTTTTCATAAAAGTGAATCATTTTAGGAATTCAGAAA
>NW_021432802.1:0-390 GCF_001605985.2 Dendrobium catenatum | reverse complement strand
TATGTAATAAGCAAAACAATAATGGTACGCAACTCAATTTGGCCTGTCGGTGAAGAACTTTGGCTACTAAGGAAAAATTATTGTGTGTGGATACAGCCACCATCCGGAGGCGAATCAAAATATGTCATGTCACTCATTTACTATGTAATAGGTGATGTGGCGCGTTCTGATTCACCTCCGGACAGTCTAGCGTCCGCACATAATAATTTCTGCTAACAAGAAACCTCGAGTCCTAGTCTTGCGAATTTAATGTGTGTAAATTTGCCTTAATTAGCCTAAATGTCCAACAAAAACAACAACATCAAATATTTATCCCACTACGTGGGATCGACTATATGAATCTTTTTTATCTGTTGTACCCAAAAAAAAGAAAAAAAAAAAAAAAAAAAA
>NW_021432801.1:0-275 GCF_001605985.2 Dendrobium catenatum | reverse complement strand
GACAATTGTTTGCCAAATCATACTTGATGTCTGACTCTTCCCTTAAGTTTCTCGCCCCGTCCCAAAGAGTGAGCATTGTAACAATGGAGGCAGAAATCCACTCCGGCTGCTGCCACACGCAACTGTTCCATTGCCAGAAGCCTTGCTTGAAGCTCTCTGGCCAACTCATTTGTTACATCCTCAGCATACGTTTCAAGGTAGGGCCACAGTTTAAAGTGCGATATCCATTTCTGAATAATTCCATTCTCGGTTTGGACAGGAACTAGAAGAATCTG
>NW_021432800.1:0-1244 GCF_001605985.2 Dendrobium catenatum | reverse complement strand
TTTGACTCAGTTGAGCATTCAGTCTTCTTTGGAAGAAGGGATTCAGGAAGCTCAGAAGTTAGATTCTGATTATTCGACGTTGATTGCTCAGATTGGATCTGGTAAAAAGCCTGAACTCTGAATTTCTGATTCTGGTACCATTTTCTGCAAGAACAGGTTGTGGATTCCTGTGTTTGGAGATTTGAGGAAAGAGATTCTGTATGAATCTTATCATTCCGGCTACACTGTTCATCCGGGAAGTGGCAAGATATACGGAGATATGAAGAGTTCGTTCTGATGGCCGAGAATGAAAAAGGATGTAGCAGATTTTGTTGCTAGATGCGAAGTCTGTCAGTCGTTGCATATCCCTGAGTGGAAGTGGGAGGAGGTAACGATGGATTTTGCTATGGATTTTCCTCGATCAAGGCAAGGGCACGATGCCATTTGGGTGATTGTGGATAGATTGACGAAGTCTGCTCATTTTCTTCCGATCAGACAGACCGATCCGGTGGATCGATTGGCACAGCTATATGTGAAAGAGATTGTCAGATTACACGGTGTGCCTAAGGTGATTGTTTCTGATCGAGATGGACGATTTACTTCCAGACTTTGGAAAGGTATTCAGCAAGGTTTGGGTACGAAATTACATTTTAGTATAGCTTTTCATCCGCAGACTGACGGACAGTCTGAGAGGACTATTCAGGTACTGGAAGATCTGTTGAGGCTTTGTGTTTTGAATTTTGGAGGAAGCTGGGAAGATTACATTCCTCTGATTGAGTTTGCTTACAATAACAGTTTTAAGTCCAGTATTGGAATGGCACCGTATGAAGCTCTATATGGCAGGAAGTGTATAACTCCTTTGACTCTGACTGAGGTTGGAGATAGACAAGAAATGGGTGCCACTTTTGTAGAAGAAACTGTTAAGAAAGTTGATTTGATTAAAGAAAGGTTGAAAGCTGCACAAGGTAGACAATAGAAATATTACAATCAAAAGCAAAGGTTCGTTGAATTTCAAGTTGGTGACTTTGTGAATGTCAAAGTCAGTCCGATGAAGGGTGTGAGAAGATTTGGCAGAGTGAGTAAGCTCAGTCCAAGGTATATTGGACCGTTTGAAATCCTTGAGAGAATTGGTAAGTCTGCTTATAGACTGTTGCTATCTGATCAGATGCCTGATGTGCACAATGTGTTCCACGTATCTACTTTGAGAAAGTGGATATCTGACTCTAGCAAGAAAGTGTCTGCTGATGAGATTGAGATTCAGGAGA
>NW_021432799.1:0-264 GCF_001605985.2 Dendrobium catenatum | reverse complement strand
CTGTTGTTTGGTCTTTTCTTCTGCTCGCCTTTTTTTTATGCTGCTGTAACCTCTTTTGATTTATTGATTTACAAACTATTATTATTAAAAAAAAAAAAAGTCAAGAATCAGATTCTTATATCAATGGCGTGAAGACCTCAGAAAAATTCTCACTTCTTTGCCAGCTTGGAAGAAAAAAAAGTTGATTTTGAATGTTGAAAATGATGATTTATATTAATTTTTGCCCAAACAAAGCTTCCAAAAGAAATTTTTAGTCTTCAAAAC
>NW_021432798.1:0-338 GCF_001605985.2 Dendrobium catenatum | reverse complement strand
TAAAATGGTAAATAAAATTCTTTTTCCTACTACTTATAATGCTAAAATAATTTATATCACAGAGTCTAAAGATTTAATTGTTTACTCTATTGATAATCTTCTCAGATCAATAATTGCTTACGAGCAAGGAGTGAGGCAAAGGAAGATTGATACAGGTGAATAATAAAAGGAGAAGAACATTACACTTAAAGTAGAGGATTCAGAGAGTGAACTGTCATAACCTGAGGATGAGGATGACATTGCCTTGATAATTAGGCAATTCAGAAGTTTTCTAAAAAGGAAGCAAAGGAGATGCCAACAGTGAAACAGAGGTAAGTTCAATAAAAATATTAAGGTTT
>NW_021432797.1:0-353 GCF_001605985.2 Dendrobium catenatum | reverse complement strand
CCTAAGTTTGCTGTCAAATAATTTTTATTTTATTTTTTGTTGGTTGAGGATTCAAAACTGGTCAGTTAGAGGGGTTATGCATATTTTTTGGGTTTAAATTGGATTTATTACATTTTCTAGAATGTTTTAATGCTTAATTAAGACTTGAACTTAGGAAAATTAATTAGGGGGATTAATGAATTCAAAAATCAGTAAGGAAATTCCCTAATGTTGAGAATGTCACTAAGTTCAAATGGTTCAAATTTCAAGTTCAAATGAGGTGTATCCTAATCACAATGAAATTTCTAAGTTCTCTAATCAAAGTCCTTAATTATTATCCTTAATGACACTAAGTTTGAATGGGTCAAATCAAA
>NW_021432796.1:0-262 GCF_001605985.2 Dendrobium catenatum | reverse complement strand
ATCATGTGGCTTTCAAATGCAACAGACTTTCAGAAATTTGGAAAACTATAGAAAGTTGGGGGATTCTTTATTCCTCCAATAAGCTCTTTAACTAAACTAGCTGGAAGCTTTTTGTTAAGAAATGGATGCTTGTCAAACTAGTTCAATTCGCATCCTTTGTTCATCTATTTATCATAATTGGAAAAAAATTATTTTGTGCGGATATCGGACGGCATCCGAGATCAATCATAAATGCACCATATCATTGTTTTGCTCAATACCG
>NW_021432795.1:0-460 GCF_001605985.2 Dendrobium catenatum | reverse complement strand
AACAAATGGGATGGATCATGAGGGCCTGCAAGTGATGTCAGCCATGTATCAACAAAGATGATTGATAAGATGTTAGCAAAAGAGACCAATTGTATCATTATGAGAGAAACAACTAATTAGCAAACAAAGAACAGAAAAATCAACATGATCTCAAAACAACTGTTCATGGTTTAAAATTGCGCAATATAAGGCTCACCTTGAGGCCCGCCTTTGCACAATTCTAGTAAAAAACGCCTAGAGTTTTTTTTAAGAGGCTTGCGCCTCAACTTGGTTGAGGCCCGCCTTGAGGTCAGCCTCACCTCACTGGCATGAGGCTTACGTCTCACGCTATATATATATTAAAACTTATATAAATCTTGAAGTAAATACCCGACATTGGACTCTATAGGAGAGGAGGAAGAGGAGAGAGCAGTTCATCATAATAATGATTCAAATGAAGAACCCCTTAGTGATGACAGTA
>NW_021432794.1:0-282 GCF_001605985.2 Dendrobium catenatum | reverse complement strand
GCGAGCGGAGGCCGGGACCGAATTTTCGGAGCCCACACCCCCCAAATAGTTTCCTCGGGCTCTTTCAGATTTCTTCTGATCCTCCACCAAATGTGCTAACTCCATAGTCTTCCATAGGTTCCTCGGCTCCAATACTCTAACAGCGGTTCGTGTCTCTGACTTAAGCCCCTTCATGAAGTTCCCCTCCAGGACCGACTCCGAGATGTGATCCAATCGGCTAGCCAGGTACTCGAATCTGTCTCGATATAATCCGCCACCGTCCCCTCCTGAGTCAGGGCAAAG
>NW_021432793.1:0-238 GCF_001605985.2 Dendrobium catenatum | reverse complement strand
TGTTGCGCGAGCAGAGACAATCGAACGAAACGGTATCAGAAGTGCAGTTCGTGAAACTCTATGATGAGGATGATATGTTCAGACAGGTTTTGGACGGTGGGAAATGAATAGATGGTGGTAGTAGCGGAGCGTCTGTTGCTGCAAAGGAGGTGGCGGCGAGATGTGCGGAAGATGATCAGAGTGGATGCCTGCTGTCGCAAGTGTCGTGGACGCCATCGTAGCCGTTTGCACGAACTGG
>NW_021432792.1:0-209 GCF_001605985.2 Dendrobium catenatum | reverse complement strand
TTGATTATAATTTTTTAGCACCTAGGATCCCTTAGTAGAATGAGGTAGTAGAAAGAAAGAAAATAAAATATTAATTAAACCCGATAGAGTTATGTTGGCTAAATATTCACTTTCAAAGTATTTTTGGGATAAAGTAGTTAGTACAACTTGTTATGTTCTGAATAGAGTGAACATTAGATTAAAATTGAATAAAACATCATATTAACTTC
>NW_021432791.1:0-374 GCF_001605985.2 Dendrobium catenatum | reverse complement strand
GATAGCTTTCAAGAAAGATCTAGTACTTATATTAACATTATTCAATGAATAAAAAGAACCATAAAAATCAATGCATTGATTTTAGAAGAACATAATTCATTATTAAAAAATAAAAATATAATTACCCCTCTTTTTTTCCGAAGACATGCTTGTCACTTAATCCTTAGTTGCCGCCTCCTTTAGCATGATATCTAAAACAACATATACATACTTACACATAAGATTTTTTTATTAGTTTTTTATATTTTTCCTTTCTTTATATATACATCAATCTTCATCACAATTCTATCCTTATAACCTCATTATAGTTTATATTTATTTTAGTATTTAAATAATGCTTACTTAACATAGTGTATATATGTGTATATATGTAT
>NW_021432790.1:0-1293 GCF_001605985.2 Dendrobium catenatum | reverse complement strand
ATTGATACGAATAACGGATAAAGAAAAAGAAAAAAAAGAATGAATGATCGATCAGATGAATCCTTTCACTACACGGATCTTGGGTCGTTATACCTTCTGACCTCCATCACCTGCCAACTACAACCCTCAATTGTCATTGCCTTGTAACTATGGTCCTCTCACCACTATCGTCTAATAAATCCTTTTAACTAATGTCGCACAATTGTAATTCTCAGGCCGCCATTGCCCAACTAGGCAACTACTATCCTTCCAACATCTATCGCCTGTCCACTAAGGCCCTCCAATTTCCATCAGTCGACTAAAATCCTCCAACCTATAATTTTATAACAATGTTGTTTGGTTACTTTGTCATCTACTGACTTTATCACCAACTATCACTAATAATGTCAATGCAAACCGTTACTCATAAGATCGATGCATGAGATCAATATCAACTTTGACTCCTAACTTCAGCACTAAGATTTGTGTTGAATTGAGAGAATGATCAAAACAACAAACAAATGACTTATTAAAGATGGTTACCCTCCCATGGGATAATTTCAACTTCAACCAGGACATATGTTATGTACCAATGCCTTCCCTTAAGAAAGGATATAATTTGTAATAATTAACAAACAACAGTGTAATCATTTTAATTATGTAACGCCTCCTAGTTTTTCCCTTTTATATAATTTTCCTGAAAAAAACTCTGATGTCACCGTACAGTGCTTACACTTTTTTCTTATTTGTGTATTTGCTAAGTCTTCGTGTAAAATTAAGACGATTAAGGCTTCGTTTGGGACGGCTTTTTTACTGCTTCTTAAAGCAATTTCTTAGTATAAAAATTTTAACTTTTGTACTAAGAAACTATTTTAAGAAATAGTAAAAAAACCGTCTCAAACAAAACCTAAATCTCAATCTCTCACCACCACTTAATGTTCACAGCTTAAAATTGACCTAATTATCAATTAAAAAATCTCTCCAGCAGTTAATGTCATCAACTTGACGCATTCTTAATATTATATGAATTTTTTTTTTTAGTTGTTAATAAATCTGAGCTCATTAATGACGAGCCATTAAGAGTTTTTTTTCCCTTTGTTTGTTGTTGTTGATAGCCAGTGTCTGATGGTATAATTTGAAACCATCTAAGCTGCTGTTATTACTTTATTTTCCTTAAGACTTTGATGACAAACTATTGTACTTATTTTATCGATAGAAAGAAAACCTAACAGCGTCAAACAGCTTGGTCGCTATTGTCAATGTTGCTTAAGAAAAATAAAATCATATTTATTTTTTTTATTGATAGTAAAATTA
>NW_021432789.1:0-297 GCF_001605985.2 Dendrobium catenatum | reverse complement strand
TTTTTAGTAAGCAAATAAAAATATTTGTACTAAAATGTTGATTTAAGAAGCAAAAAGAAAACCATCCCAAACGAAGCCTTAGTCGAGCTAATTTTATTGAGAATTTATTTGGCATGGCTGCAACTTTTTATAAAGGTGATTGTAAAGCTGAAGTAGGTAAGTAACTTTGGCTTTCTTTGCGAGGGCTTCTAGGAGTAAGAAAGCCGCCCAAAATAAAACCTTTATTGAAAGCTACTATAAAAGTAATTTTTCTAGCATAGAAAAATTTCGAAAGCAGCAAAAAAATAGTAATTAAAT
>NW_021432788.1:0-216 GCF_001605985.2 Dendrobium catenatum | reverse complement strand
ATATAACTGCATTACAAAAATAAAGATAAGTATGCCACTGATTGATTTTGCAACAATTCAGGTATTATAACATCTGATATTTAAAGGGGAGTTAATATTAGCTAAAACTTCACATAACCTATTTCTTAAGTTTTTTTAAAGCCACAGTAACAAAATTAAATTCTACTTACCAAATATGAGCTAGTATTACTAACAACAATAGACATTCAACTTGAA
>NW_021432787.1:0-385 GCF_001605985.2 Dendrobium catenatum | reverse complement strand
AGCTTCAAAAATAGAATTAAAAAATAAAAAATTTGAAAATTCTTCAAAAATATAATTTTTTAAGAAAATGATAAAAAAAATTCAAAAAGGGGGTGGTGCCTCTATTAAAAGGCAAGCCCAATACCTCTGAGGTATCCCGTGCCAAACATATATGCCCTCTATAAGCGCTGATAAATGCAAGTTCCCAGCAGTGGTTGGCTGGTTGATCAAGTTGAACATATGTGCACCTATTTTTGGGATTAATATGCATATTTAGATGTTTTTGAGCTCTCCATGGTCCATTTTTTATTTTTGAAACTATAAGAGTTAAATGGAGCATCTATGATCAAATTCAAGCAATTTTTAAGAATTTGGACCATATTTTTTCAATTAAACATAGTAACCT
>NW_021432786.1:0-365 GCF_001605985.2 Dendrobium catenatum | reverse complement strand
AACAGAGTTCCCTTCTGACGCTGAAACTCCGCCCAAGTGAAGCTGGAGTTCTCCTCTGCCACCAACAGACGTCGGACTTCTACCCGACGTTAAACCTTCAATCTTCGCCAAGTTTTCTACCCGATTCCGAACTTCTACCGGTTATCAGACTTCGCTGGACGTCTACGCGAAGATGGATTTCTTTTCATTGTTGGACTTCTATCTGACGTTGTCCTTCTGATCTTCATCGTCAGACTACGGTCCTCCTGACTTATGTCGCCCGCCGAATAAAGTTCTTCCGACCTTCGTCGCCAGCAGACTACGGTCCTTCTGACTTATGTCGCCCGCCGACTACAGTTTTTCCGACCACTGTCGCCCGCCGACTA
>NW_021432785.1:0-3518 GCF_001605985.2 Dendrobium catenatum | reverse complement strand
ATCAAATTACTAATGATTTGAAGACAGTCCGTCAATATGCTTTGGGAGAATTAAATCCATGTGGCCAAGGGGTCAGTAATTCTGCTATTCCTTCCAAAAATTCTACTGGTGGAAATGACATACCTAAAGCTTTGAGTAAAAGTCCTAATATTAGAATTGTTAAATTAGATTATGGTTCTTGTATGACAGAAGATGTTGTAGCTATGAAATTACATGCTCAGAATGAGTTGGAGAACACAATGAAACTACAAAATGAATTGGTAATTAAAGTTTTTGGGGAAAATGTTCCATTTAATGTTATAAGTTTGGAATTGCAGAGGAAATGGAGTTAGTTTGGCAAATTTCATCTCATTATGATGGGTTTAGATTGTGTATTATGTTCATTTAATGAGTTAGAAGCCATTGATTCAATTTTGTTTGATGACCCTTGGAATGTAAATGTTCATATCATTGGTATTAAAAAATGGTCTCCCACATTTTCTCCATCTTCTTTGAAGGGGTTATTAGCACCTGTTTGGATAAGGATGCCTAATCTTATGTTGCAATGTTTGGATGAAATTAATGCATATAGAATTGCTTCAAAATTTGGTGCACCGTATATACAACATCAACCCTTTGTCCCATTACATGGGGTTAGCTACATGAATCCTTTTTCTCCATTATGCCCGATTAAAAGTCAAATTCTCAATTAAATCTAATAAAGAAAGATAATTTCTAATACTTTCTAACCAAGTCTTTTTATGTCTACCTCTACCTTTCTTAACATAAGTAAAATCTAATACCTCAACTTTCCTAACTGGGTCATCGGAAGGCCTCCATTTAATGTGACCAAACCATCTAAGGCGACTCTCTCTAATCTTATCTTCCACTAGAGCTACTCCAACCTTTTCATGTGCAAGTTCATTTTGTATCCCATCTCTAAGGGTCAAGCCACTCATCCACCTAAGCATCCTCATCTCTGCAACACTTAACTTAGTATTATACTTCTCTTTTAATGGACAACATTCAACACCATAAAGCATTGCAGGTCTCACCGTATATGATTGATGAAAATATGTTTTAATGGGGGAGGAGAGAATTTTCTAGAGTTTGCGTTCAGCTTCCTTTGGTTGTTTGGGTTGAAGGTAGTTCTTGGAGGTTTTACCAAAGAATTGAGTATGAAAGAATTTCTAAATTCTATTTTCACAAAGGTCAAATTGTATACTGCAAAAGAAATTGTGTAGACCTGAGGTCTTAGGGTGTTAATTCTCAAGATGAGATTCCTTGTGTTAGTAACATGGGAGATTAGATTAATTCTATAAAAGTTAATTCTTAAAATTCTTGTGCTGGTTATGGAGTTAGTGGTGTTGAAAACTATAGTTCAAAATATGGACCTCAGATTCATGTTATTTATGGTAAGGGGAAGTTTAAAAAATATGATAGGAGAGGGTGGTTAAGAATGCTATAAAAAATATTGGTGTGAATCATGTTTATAAGGTGTTGACTGTGAATGGTTAAGAAAATAGAGATGTTGGTGATCCCATGAGTTTGAAAGATCCAGAGCTATGAAGTGGATGTGTCGATATAGTTATGTATCCATATAAAGCTCTGGTTGTTGAGGTCGGTATTAATTCAAATATGAAGGATTCTTCTATTCAATATGCTACTATTTTGGAATTGGGTATGAGTCATTTTCCTAATCCTTTTATTTTTACTTTTGATGGTAAAAAAATTAATATGTTGAATGGGGTTTGTGAGGAGGTGGATGCTACTGTTGATATATCTATAGGTGATGGGAGAGGAGTTGTTGAGTCTCCTGAGGCGGTGTTGAATGATAAAATAAATATAGATTCATCTTGAAATGTCTTAAAAGAAGGAGATTCTTCTTTTGTTAAGAGGAAGCTTGCTAAAGAACTTAAAGGACATGATCATATTAAGTTGATTCCTAAAAATAGGAAAGTGGATGTGGGGAATAATGATAGAGTTGAGGAATCTTCCCCTTTAAATTATTAATGTCATCCGTTGCCTTTTGGAATTATAGAGGAGCTTGGAAAAGGCAAGCTTCTCTATATTTAAAGGAATTTGTTAAAGAGTATGCATATTTTTTGTTGGGCTTTTGGAAACTAAGTTAACTTCTATTGATAAAAGGGAAGTTAATTTGTTGATTGGTGTTCATTAGGGTTTTTTTTTTTCATTTACATTATGATGAGTTGTCTAGAGGTATTCTTGTGTTATGGAAGTCTAATATTATTATTTTTCTATATTAAAAGCTTCATATTAATTTTTCACTCATGAATTAAATGTTCTTAATAAAGGTGTGCAGATATTTTTTTTTATAAGGGAATAAAGATGAATATAAAAGAAGGGAGATTTGGAAAAAAAATTAAGTTTTATTCTTCCAAAGACATTCCATCTGTGGTAGGTGGGGATTGCAATTGTTTATTATCCAAGGAGAATAAATGGGGGAGGGAAACATTTTATCTTTTCCCAAGGATCCAAAGAGATGAAGGGTTTTTTGGTGAATAATGATTACCATGAAATTGGGTTTATTGGCCCTAATGTCACTTGGTGTAATAATAAGGATGGAGGGGCTTGTATTTTGGAGAAGTTGGGTAGGTGTTTATTGAATTCTACAGCTTTGAATTCTTCCCATATGATGGCGGTGCGTCATCTTGCAAGGGTTGTTTCAGATCATTTCCCTGTTATTTTAAATCTTTTCAATCATAATCCTTCTTCTAAAAGGGTTATTAGATTTGAAGATGTTTGTGCCTCTTATCATGCTTCATTAGCTATTGTGTATAGGTCTTGGATTAAAAGGGTTGTTGGGAATTATTAAGAAATTCTTAACATAAACTTTAAAAGTCCTTGAGAGCCTTGTATTATTGGAGTAAAGCCAAGAATAAAGACTTCATTCAATTAAAGGGTTTATAAAAAGGTTATTTTGGATCTACAAATGGAGAAAGCATATGAAGGTGGCCTTTCACATGTGAAGGTTTATCTATTAATATCAAAGGTGAACAAACTTAATATTACCTTTGCTTGGTTGAACACTTGGTGGAGGTAAGGAGTTAAGGTTGATTGGTTGGCAGATCGAGATACCAATTCTAAGTTTTTTCATTCTTTTGAGAGGGCTACAAGGAATTCTTACTGTATTTATCAAATCAAAGATTAGAATGGGAGGATTGTAGAGACCCGACATCAGATGGAAGATTTTGTTTTAATTAATTCAGTGACAGGTGGAAGGAAAGGGATTGTTTGCTTTAGGGGTGGCCTTCTTCTTTGTGCTTGCTAGATGATGTTGACAGAACCTTATTGGAGGTAGTTGTATAAATGGAGGAGGTTATTGATGTTGTGAATCAACTTGGTTGCAACAAATATCTGGGTATTGGTGGGATTTCGTATGTATTCATTAAGGCATATTATCATAAAGGATATTATCTGGAATGCTATTAATAACTTTTTTTAATTATGGGAAGATGAATGGAGATTGGAAAGACACTTTGATTCTGCTCATTCCTATGGTTACTGGTCCATTGGTT
>NW_021432784.1:0-217 GCF_001605985.2 Dendrobium catenatum | reverse complement strand
ATTTATTCGTTTATCACCCTAATCTTTAATACTATTCATGTATCACCCAATATATTAAATATTATAAAGATTCACCATTGCTGTGATGTCAAACTAAAAGGAATGTTAGGTAAATCTTCATATAACCAACCACCATTAAGTTCGCATTAATTGTGGAGAAACCCTCATCGCAAACAACCCTTCTGCGCCCCAAAAAAAAGTTGGGGGCGTCGATGTT
>NW_021432783.1:0-212 GCF_001605985.2 Dendrobium catenatum | reverse complement strand
AAGATCCAAATTGGCATGGAAATATTTATATGAGAAATATTCCTTTCTTCACAAAGCATTCTTTCCCAAATATGGAAATCTACTTGATAAGATAGATTTGAAAAATTCTTGCTCTAATTCATGGAAAATCTTGAAGACCGGTGGTAAATCATTATTGCCATTTATTAGATGGAATGTAGCAAATGGCATTGACATTGATGTATACAAAGATA
>NW_021432782.1:0-212 GCF_001605985.2 Dendrobium catenatum | reverse complement strand
AATCCACCCAAAATGCCTTTTAAAGTCTCTTTTTGTCGTTTCTAAACTTGGATTTCTCCTCACTCTTTTCCTTGCTTGTGTACATCTTAATTGTAGGGAAATCGGCTTTCACGTGTCTGGCTTCCTACACTCATAACAAACCACATCATATGATCCTTTAGAATATTTGTTATCTTTACCTTTTCTCTAATTTTGATGATGCTTTTGCTTCT
>NW_021432781.1:0-249 GCF_001605985.2 Dendrobium catenatum | reverse complement strand
CCCTCACCTTAACCTAACCTAAGCTTCTTCCTTGCACCCCCCTCTTGGGAACCTTGGTTGGCTAATGAAACTTGAAGCCAAGAGAAGAAGACAACCTCTCCTCCCAAACTCGTCATTGGTGCATGGCCGATCCTGAAATTGACCACGGATTCATATCGACGAGGAAGGACGGATATCCTTGGATCCTCGTTCTTTGACGTTTTCTTTGGCAACGACGAAACTGTTGAAGGGTACATCGACCGCATCTTG
>NW_021432780.1:0-217 GCF_001605985.2 Dendrobium catenatum | reverse complement strand
CAGAGCCAACGGCCTTAATTGCCGTCGGAGAACGATCATAGTTGAAGGACGAAGAGAAAAAGAAGAAGCTTGATCGTGCCGACCCGCGCACGAGCCGAAGCACCAATCGGGACTTCCGATCTGAGAGGAAGGCCAAAGAAGTCGAGACTCCCGCTAAGAGCTGAACGTCCTAGCATATCCGAACGAAGGAACGGACGGCGAGCACCTTGATCCAGCG
>NW_021432779.1:0-253 GCF_001605985.2 Dendrobium catenatum | reverse complement strand
GGCCAAAAGCACCCTCATTAGATTGAAATCATTTCCCAGAGTTTCATCGACCTCCCAGACGCTCCCTTAGAGCTCCCAGATCGCTCCCTTCGTCCGTTTGAGCAAGCGCCCGTGAAAGCTTTCAGCGTCCCTCTCGAAGTCATATCTCCGACCGTCCTCCAGTCCCGATGTCTTAAGGAGATCAGTTCGCCATCATCACCTGAAGCTTTCTGATAGAGAAGCTCATTCATTGAGACCTTCTCTGCGGTAATCC
>NW_021432778.1:0-209 GCF_001605985.2 Dendrobium catenatum | reverse complement strand
TTTAGTTGTTTTTCAATGGTTTTAATGAAATGAATGAGTGTTAAAGGCACTTCAGATTTTTGTTTTAGTAAAAATAACCAGATGTATTTAGTATGATCATCTATGAGCAGCAAGAAGTAACGAAAACCATTGTAAGATATAAGAGGGGAAGGGCCTCAAACATCTACATGTAATAAGTCCAAAGGTGAGCTTGATACATGGTGAGAGGG
>NW_021432777.1:0-244 GCF_001605985.2 Dendrobium catenatum | reverse complement strand
GGGAGGTATAAGGGGCCAGAATCCGTAGAGATTCTATCAGTGTCAGAGAATTTAGCTATTAATTACAATACTATCTGATTTGATATGACTTTTGTTTCCGTACAGTTCTGTCTGATCTGTTTCGTTTAGATCTGTTCTGATTTGATGTATGTCCGTATCTGTTCTGATTTGATCTTTTTTGTTCTGATCTGCACGATTTTGATATCTATCTGATTCTGTTCTGGTTTATGTACGGATTTGGTTT
>NW_021432776.1:0-398 GCF_001605985.2 Dendrobium catenatum | reverse complement strand
CCTAAAGACTGAAGCCACTGCATACCCAAGACGATGTTGGCGTTTTCCAGATCAATCAGCAAAAAATTTTGAGTAATTATCTCCCCTTGCAAGACAATAGTGACTCCCTTGCATTTCCCATAAATACGGGCCTTCTGTCCGGTGCATATGGTCACCTCTACTTTTTTGCTTGCTATCACCTTTAGACTCAACTGTTCCGCCACTCGATAGGCCAAGGAATTGTGAGTAGCTCCACTGTCAAACAAAACTCTCACCTTGCACCCTTCAATTTCTCCCTCCATCTTCATGGTGGGTGAAATGGTAAACCTTCCATCGAATTCAGACTAACTTCTATCATATCTAGGTCAGGATGCTCTACATTACATAGCTTTTCCCTTGTTGCCCCTTCATCTGTGGCC
>NW_021432775.1:0-227 GCF_001605985.2 Dendrobium catenatum | reverse complement strand
CACAATTTTCGGGTTTTAGAATCTCCTCTTGTGATCAAAGAGGAGGCTTGTTGGCAAAACATAAGGCCTTGCCGGATTTGAGTAAAGGAAAAAGAGGTAATTTCTAACAATTTACCTATATCTCCTTCACTGGATTCTTTGTTTGGAGCAAATGACAAAGACGCTTCTTCTTCAAAGAATACTTTTGTTTATATTTTGAAGAACAACAAGGATATTGACCTCAATAT
>NW_021432774.1:0-279 GCF_001605985.2 Dendrobium catenatum | reverse complement strand
CTTGTGTTTGCTGAAGCTACCAGATGTAATGCTAGACAGATTATGGAGCTGCTTGATGGGTATTGCAGCTGGACGGGACAAAAAATTAATGATGGGAAGTCTGTAATCCTGTTTAACAAGAAATGTCCTAGCTGGAAGAAGAGGACAATTGCGAAGATGATGGGATACAGAAGAGTTGAGGCTGTGGAGTACCTTGGTCTTCCTTTGGTAATGAGAAGAACTGTGACAGCTGATTTTTCTAAAGTTTTGAAGAATGCTTATGATAAGGTGCATCTATGG
>NW_021432773.1:0-1321 GCF_001605985.2 Dendrobium catenatum | reverse complement strand
ATTTCTCTACCGCCGCGAATACTCCAGGACGCAACAATTAAGATGCTTCTGATTATAATAGCTATTCAAAATTGGATTCTCACCCAACTAAATATCAGTAAATATTATTTTTTGGAGAAATTAGTGGCGGTTATCACCACTACAATTTTGTATTTTTGTGGAGGTTAAAATCGCTGCAATAACTAGCACTTCGCATTATCTATTCCAACCGTCGTAAAACCACCATAGAATATCGTTGCAGCGCATTGTAATCACAGCGGCTTTGCAGCGGTTTTAAAACTAATGGAAAGAAAATTGTAGCGGTTAAAACTGCCGGAAAAGATCAAATTTTGTGCTGCAATAGCAAAATTTTTTGATAGTGATTAAAGACTATAGCTATTGAAGGACACAAACACTCTAGCTAACAAATTGGCCATTATTCTTTTTTAATTTTGAATACAAAACTTTTTAATTGATACTTAAAATATCCAATCAAACTTTTAAAATGAGCAACTTAAAATAATAGGTGATCAAAATACATTTTTTTGGGCATTTAAATGTAACCTAAATTTTTTGGCCAAATTTTTGAAACGAGCTTGTCAGCAGTTTAATTTAGGAGAAGAAGCATGTTTGCTAAAGTATTTCAGAAGGAGCAGATACGCCGGCATGAATGGCACATTCAAAGAATGCGCCTAATGAATTGGCGCATTCTTTGAATGGGCCTAATAGATTGTCGCATTCATCGGATTACCTTGACTGCGCGATAATATTCGGCGTATTCTTCCTTTTTCCTGCTTCTATGCATTCAGTGCTTTTGCACGCGAATTTTTGCCTAAAATTTGATGCATTTATTTTTTAAAAAAATTTTCTAGGAATCAGCATTATTCTATGTTTTGATGTTTTTGGTCCGGTAAAGTAATAATGTCAGCAGAAGGATGAGGATATTAGAGTATGTTGAATAGATTTTGAAAATAAAATTTTATTTTGTTTTGTAAATATATATTTTACATGAAATGATATTTATAGAGCAAGTATTTGTATAAAACAAATATAAATAATTTTTTTCGTAGTAATAATTAGACACAATTTTTAGTGTTGCCTAAAATTAGATATTTTCATTTATAATAACGCACATTTAATTAGTTGATACGTCCCGCATTATATGTTAGTTTTTGTAAAAATTTGAGTATTGAACAAAATGTATTTTATTATGAAATAGATTTTTTTTATAAGATTTTGTTAATGAGAGATATTTAAAATATGAAATTCGTTCAAAGTGATCGGTTTATAACAAAGTTTATCATCATGAATGATTTACGGATTAAATTGTAGCGTTGATTAT
>NW_021432772.1:0-289 GCF_001605985.2 Dendrobium catenatum | reverse complement strand
ATTAAAATAAGTGTAAAGTAATCTAAATTCAGATGTTAAAAAAATATTAATATTTAGTTTGAAATACAAGAAAAAAACGACTAAAATTTTGAAGAATTTGAAATTCAACATCTAGTTTACATTCAGCATATTTAGAAATCATTAGATTTGCTCGAGTTTCAAATACATTGTAATTTATTTTTTATTGTTTCCCAGGCCGTCGTCGCCAAACCACCAATCGTTGTTGTCCCAATATTGTTTCCACTCCCTATCTTCGGCAATCGCCTATCACCATTTCTTTTCGTCAATT
>NW_021432771.1:0-597 GCF_001605985.2 Dendrobium catenatum | reverse complement strand
CTAACAACGGAAAAAAAAACCTCTCGAATTATATAACTGTACCCTAAGTTCGTATTTGGAAATTCATTCGTTCTCTCGTTTCGTTCCTTCCTTCCGGTCGTTCGTTCTCTCATTTTGTTTCTTCCTACCAGTCGTGAGAGGAGCTCTCGTCCTGTTCGATTCCTCTCTCCTGTAGGCTTTGCTACAATGCCCTTCATTCTTCTTTTAAGAGCTCTCGACGGTTAATTTGTCGTTGTAACAACCAAAACTCTTAACTATCGAGATATTGTCCGCTTTAGCCTAAGAGCCTCACGGTTTTGCCTTGTTGGTGTAACTTCCCAGTAAATCACCCATCTCATAATTGCTCTGGGATGAGCACGCTTAATTGCGGAGTTTCTTTCAAAAATTCTAGCCATTACACCAAAAGACGTCTTGTTGTTTAATTGTTCCACTTTCTATTACTTAAGGGGTTTCACAGTCGCTCATTGTTTATGGTCGATCGATTGCTCATCGAGGTATTTCATTTTAAAAGCCTCTTAATGTAATTCTAGGTGCTAAGTAATGGACTTGCATAATGTTTTGCGGATTGTTTTCTAATTAGGCATTTGGAAATGGATA
>NW_021432770.1:0-204 GCF_001605985.2 Dendrobium catenatum | reverse complement strand
GGATTTAAAGAACACTAACTTGAAGATTCAAAATGAAATAGAATCATGCAAAAACACTAGGATGACACCAATATGTAATCAAGAGCCAAAACCTAGGAAGAGGCATTATAACTAAAATCATTTAAGAAACCCTTTTCCTGGAGTTAGATGCTTTTTATGCGGCATGGTAGGACACATCTCACACACTTGCACAGTTCACCATAA
>NW_021432769.1:0-336 GCF_001605985.2 Dendrobium catenatum | reverse complement strand
GCCTTGAGGCTCTGCGCAATTCCTCCCAAAAGCGCCTCGAAACCTACGCAATTCCACCTCTATAAGAGGCGTATGCCTCACTGGGACTGAGGCGCGCCTCAGAGGCACAATTGCGCAATTCCTAGTGAGTCGTACGCCTCAATGGGATATGGCCCTCTCACTTAAATTGAATCTTTTTCTCTCCTTATACCTGAACGGCATCAGCAAACCCGAATTTTCCCCCTCCCGCACGCTCCAGTTCACGAAACAGAGGTCCCGCATGCCGTCGGCTTCCTTCCCGCCGCTTCTCCTGCTGGCGCAGCCTCTCTCCAGCGAAGTTGAAACTTCCGGCCGCCC
>NW_021432768.1:0-267 GCF_001605985.2 Dendrobium catenatum | reverse complement strand
GTCAAGGGGAAGTTGTGCAATCTTTAGGGAAAAAAACTAATTTCTAAGCCTAATTTTAAAACTGCTTCATATTCATTTTTATGCATTTGAGTCAATTAGCATGCATTGCATTAGATACAAATTAAAAAGAGTCTAAAATATTAATTGTATTTCTAGACATTTCTCACCCTACATAAGTTGAGGGGCCAATTAGAATCTGTCTTAGATGTCGGCCTTCAATTCTTTAAAAATTAAACAACATCCCTACCCATCTTTCATAAGAGACTG
>NW_021432767.1:0-312 GCF_001605985.2 Dendrobium catenatum | reverse complement strand
AAACGTTGACATGCAGGTTTTCCAAAAATTAAAAGGCAGGTTATCGAATAGGAGAGGTCGGGTAATAGAACACCCTTCCGTAGTGTTACGATTCCCAAGGTTAGCCATTGATCAAATTCAAAAAGTTTTCAAACTTAGATTTTCGAATCCCGCTCTGATACCACTTGAAAGTTTGTTAGGAAAGTTAAGCCCTATAGAACTGGCCGAAGCTAACCAAGAGGGTGTGTGAATTGGTATTTTAAAAATTTCTTTTCACAAGGAATAGGAATTACATTAACCAAAATCACACCACAAAAATAAATGCGGAATTAA
>NW_021432766.1:0-256 GCF_001605985.2 Dendrobium catenatum | reverse complement strand
CGCCGGTTTAACGGACGATTTGCTCGTGCATGGCTAATCGCCCGTTGAATGGGCGATTATGCATACTTTTAATTTTTTTTAAATATGTTTAATCAATTAATTATGTTGCTAATGATGATTAAGGCTTCGTTTGGGACTGTTTTTTATTGCTTTTTAAAACGGAGTTTTAGTACAAATTTTTTATTTTTGTACTAAAACTCCGTTTTATAAAGCAATAAAAAAAAAATCCGTCCCAAAATGAAGCCTAAGTTAAAAA
>NW_021432765.1:0-331 GCF_001605985.2 Dendrobium catenatum | reverse complement strand
GGCTTAGCACATTCTTACTAGAAAGGGAGTTTGTTAAAGTGAGCGTAGACACCACCCATTTTCTTAGGAAAGTTGGAGATAATTTACTCATTGTTCGGATTTATGTAGATGACATACTTTTTTGGATCATCTAATAAGAAACTTTGTGGTGAGTTATCTAAAATAATGAGTTGAGAATTTGAGATGAGTTTGATGGGAGAGTTGTCCTACTTTTTGGGGTTTAGTATAAAACAATTGGATGATGGAACCTTTTTTAATCAAACAAAATACATAAAGGACATTTTGAAAAAGTACGAGATGGATAAATCTAAGCCAATTAATACTCCCATGA
>NW_021432764.1:0-323 GCF_001605985.2 Dendrobium catenatum | reverse complement strand
AAGTGGGAACCCTTGCTTATTTAACATTGCTCTCGGGCGTCAGTGCAGTGGCCCTTGCACACTTCTTGCTGTATTCGAACCATACAACGTGTCGCTTCCAGAAAATGTCATAGTATTAACACAGTGTTAAAGGATTAATGTCATGATTATTTGACAAGTTTTATGCTGATTGTTAACTAACTAATGCACCCCTCTACTTTTCTCATTATATTTATTATTTTTATTGCTTTTAAAAATTTATTTTTTTGTACTTCTAAATTTCTCTCTGAGATACAAAATCGTTTCATTTTAACCTTAACTTCTAGAGTTTATCAAGTGAGTTG
>NW_021432763.1:0-8845 GCF_001605985.2 Dendrobium catenatum | reverse complement strand
TTGTCATAGAATTTTCTGGCGAGTTAAAGGGACCAGAATTCTTTGAAATTCTGTCTGGTGTCAGGAAATTTCAGGAGTCATAAGCGGCCAGAATCCGTCTCGAGATTTTTCCTGGATCTGTAAAAAATGTGATATGGATAGCTCTGTGATAATGGAATTCCCATTGATTCCAATCTAATTCTGTACCGTATCCTGAGTCCATTTGTATGTAGGCATCTGACAATATAGAAATATTTGTTGTTGTAATTTATTACTATTCTTTCTTTATGATGTGTCCGATAGTTACTGAATTTTTTGTGTAAAAGCTAGTAGTATCTTTGTGAAAGCACCTGAACGATTAACTATAAGCTGACACTCTCCCTCCCAAGTGAGAATACCTATATGTCAAAAAATGTTAGGTAAATGTGCCACTCTGGAGCCCCTAGTTACTGATATAGAATTTACAGATATATGTATGAATTTGGTTTGAAATTATTTAGTAGCGAGAAAGAACGCAGTATATCTAAGATTCTAATCCTTAAAGATTAATATGTGTAGTCATTCTCATTCTCAAGTCGTGTGTGGATTAATACTAAAAATTAAGGTCTTGTATAATGTTTGAGTCTTCAACAGAGAGAATGTTAGGCAACCGATGCATAAATCAAATATTATAGAGCAATGTATAAATGACCTTTATGTCCATAGTGAAACATTAAGTGTAATGTTGAGGGGTTTTCTATAGGAACTGAAACTGGTATTACAGAAGATTTTTGTAGATGTAGTGTTTAACTAATTTTAGTCCATTATGCTGGCTGTTAAATTGAATCTATTTTATTTTATTATAATATAAGAATAGAAAAAAAAATTGTGTAACTATGAATTTATTTTCGAGCCGAATGATTATAGGTTCATACTAATATTATATATATTTACAGAGAGAGAAAAGCAGCTATCCCAAATCTTTTTGAATGAGATTGAAGTAGAAAAGGCCCCCCCATGGGGGACGGGGACAAATCCAATAATTTTACTCTTCCGAGACTTCATAAGTACTTTTGTAGGTGGAAGATCGATATTTTGTCAGCGTATTGTTGATTTGGGTTAATTATTAAATATTAAGTTTTCAATGCTGGATTAATGCATTAGAATCAACAGACTCTTGAAATATATTATACAATATTTTCTATTTCAATATTACATTGATCAACCATGGTCTCTAAGATTGATAACTTAGCGTAATGAGTATGATGAGTGATATTATTATGTCGTCAATTTCTTATGGCTAAATAATTAATATATAGCATCCTTCTTACTATTTTTGTTGACGGGTGCATTTCATTGTCGAAGACTTGATTATCAGAGTGTGCCTGATTAGTAATCTATAGGTGAGCAATAGGTAATTATATGACTTATATAATTATCTGAGGTGGACTTTGTAAATTTAACGAAGTTGATGTGTGTATGCATGAACTATTTTCTAAATATATATATTTCCTTACTTATAAATTACAAAGATATTTTATCAACAAAATCAGTTGCAGTGTATTTTGAAGGATCATTTAGAATAGACATAATCTCAAAGGATTCTGGTCCATTATAACTCCCAACAGATATTATTTAATCACATGAGCACATATATCATCACATTATAACAATTACAGTAATTGATCATGTATCAGAATATCACCATATTGTATATCGGTAGACAATAGAAAATCCAACGAAGGAAAAATGCACAGTTTAAAAAAAATATCAAATTATCAAGGATTGTGTGTAAAACAATGTTTTAAGACTTTTATTGTACTATTGCACTATTTTTCAACATTCCGATAATTTTCTATTCAATAAAAATCCATCAGATATCAGAATACCCAGTAAAAAAATGTTAAAAAATATTCAGAATGTGCATAATCATAATCTCTATGACATATAAAAAGTTATGCGGTGAAGTTTTACCAGTGCAAAGTTATCCCCATTTTTTACTAAGGGATACAAAATTTTAATCGGAATATTTGCCAAACTTTCACATTTTTGAAAATTGAGATAGGCATAATGTGCCTTAACTCGAGTCGAACAACTTTTTCCAACTACGTCGACGAACGAAAACGGCCCGAAGTCATCCAAAATTCGGATTTCCTCTTCTTTCCCTTATCTTTCTCTATCTCCGAACTGATCAAATGGCGAATAAATATCAGGATTAGATATTTGTGATTGTACTATTATATTTATGTTCGTACCGGGACGAACGCCTCTGTTCTGTCCTCGGCTGATGATCGTACAAACGATAATTAATTTCGTAAAAGGACGAACACCTTTGTTCTGTCCTCGAATGACGATCGTACATACGATATTTAATTTCATACAGGGACTAACGCCTCTGTTCTGTTCTCGATCATTTCGTCCAAACGATTCGTACTGACGAAATAAAAAATTCTAAATGTTTGTCCCAGACGAACTCAGTTCGTACTGGACGAACTTCTCTGAGTTAAAAAAAAAAAGCTTTAAAGTTTAAGGGTTTCACAGACCCGACCCAACCTGCTAACCCGATTAGACTGAGGCAGGACTGGTGAGGCCGACGACGGTGAGGCCGACGACGGTGAGGCCGACACGGTGACGCTCGACGGTGACTGGTCGGGAAGGTAGAGGGCGGACTGGCGACGCCCAATGGTAACTAGTCGAGAGGCGGAGGGCGGACTGTCGATGCCCGGCAATTCGACTCGATTGCCATGACGTGACCAGATCGGCCCCTGCGCGAGAATACTGGTAGTCTGGCATGATGCGACAGCTCACTGCACGATTCGACTTGCATCTAGACACGGATGCATCGAACCAGGTCAATTCGGGTTGGCCCGCAGGTTTTTGGGTCAATTCAAACCCGACCCGTTTTTTCAAATGGGTCAGAAATCCAAACTCGGACCGACTCTTTTCACAAACGGGTTGACCTGAATTCGGATTTTTTTTTTCGGATCTGATTTCGGGTCGTGTCAATTTTTTACACCCCTATAATCCACACAAAACCTCCAGCTCCCATCCTTCTTTTTAACCAGTAAGACTGGACTAGAGAAAGTACTCACACTTGGTCTGATGATCCTCGCTTCCAACATCCCTAATCAGCTTCTCAATCTCATCCTTCTGAATTTAGGGGTAACGGTAGGGCACTAATCGGTGACACGCCCTCCTTCAAAAGGATTACATGCTCCTGTTCTTTGGGTGGTGGTAAACCTTAAGGTCGCTGGAACACCTCATTGAACTGTTGTATGAGTGGTTGTACTACAGAGGAATGTCTCCCTCTTCCTCTACACTAACCCTCTCCAGGCGACGTGCTCACAATCAATAATGTGGAGTTTCTAATAAAATGTCGAAAGATTTCATGCCAATTGAAATGCAAATATAAAAAAGAAATAATTGACAATTGGTGAATTGTGAATATAATGAGTTCCTTATGAATACGGTTATGAAAATGCGATGGATGTGGCACATTACCTATAAGAGGAGAGCAACACATTTGTAGTGTATATGAGCTCCTGAGAAGCATTGTAGGAGATCTGTCCTTCATACAATACCTCGTGTATGAGTAGAAGAAGGATTGTAGCATAAATGTCACAATTCATCAAAGGGTAAGAGAAATAGATGTTTGATGGAAATATCAATGTCACCATACACGAGGGACTCTTAACACATGTTCAGCTGATTGTCCACAGATGATGATGAAAGACATGCAAGCTAAGAGAAGACGTACACAACGCAGTATACAATGAAAGCAAGCCTCTGCAGACCATGACAATAGATATGTAGTGGGTATAACGAGCTTCTGCAGTCAACATCAATTAAAATGGCCTCTTGCAAATATGCCCAATGTAGTGAAAATTGAATGCAAATACTCGCTAGAAACTTTAGAAGAATCTCCATATGTATAGTTATATGCCTACAAAAGACGATCAATGATATGCAATGAATGCTCTGACACTCCTACGGTCAATAGCCTTGTAATTAATAACCATCCAATAAAAGGCAAATACACTGATCCTCTGCAAGCAGAAGTGAATGAAATGCAATAAATGCAAGGTCCTACGAGTCACTATAGGAGATCTGACTTTTGCACAACTTGCCCACGGTAATGATGGTGAAGGTATCGCCAATATGGTTGACCACCTTCAACAAACATGAAATAGAAGCCAGTAGCGAATGCAAATGCTTACTAGTAATGATGGAAGATGCGTCATATGCATGGTAATATACATATATGCTGGTGATAATCAACAATAAGCAGTGGATGCTATAACACCTCGCAATCGATCGCCACTCAATGTCAAGTAAATACACCACTCTCCTACAAGTGAAGACATACGACGTGCAACAAATGCAAGCTTTTACGGGCCGTTATAGGAAACTCGCTATACACTACATGTCATCCACAAGTAAATACAGAAGACCTCCAACAAATGTCCAGCATATGCCAGCAGCTGCAACAATTGCGATAGATTTGTCAGCGCATGACAGTCTACCTATATAAGACGACAAATGACCTATAGTGCGACTCCATGCAAATCGATTTGCAACATTCATGCAAGTGGACATAAGACATTTATAAATTACCACTGAAACACAACGCCAGGCCACCGGATTCGTAGTATGCTTCTGAGCGGACAAAAGACGTTTATAAATTCCCAAGTGGAGCCCTGTACATTTCTCAATAACAACTCATCTGCAAGAAATAACAAATAACAATAGTACAACACCACGCCATCAGATCCGCAACACTCATACAAGCAGACATAAGACGTTTACAAGTTCTCAAATAGAGCGCTGTGTATATTCAAATGATAGTTGCCCGCATAGCTGACCAGTGCCACAACTTTTAAAATGCCCCCACACATATATTATAATATGTATACACACAAATATATAAATATACATGCAAGCATATCAATATATGAATGGAAGTATAAATATACGTACAAATATGCATATATGACACAAAGCAATACATATGCAAGCATATTCCTCATGGGCCCCGGCGAGCGTGTTGCATTTACACACATGACGTCTGAGGATGCTACGCGGGTCAGAAATGAACTTAAGTTCGAGCTCGAACTTTTTATGTAGAAAGATAGGAGTCGACACAGCTCGAACTGTAACATCAAAATCTGCTCCAGGATCGCCCGGGCCGATCTGGATCGTCCCGGGACGATCAGTGCAATTTTTGTTCCAGATTCTGTACAGAAGTTCCAGGAATGATTTCCTGTAGGGATCGTCCGGGCCGATCTGGGATCGTCTCGGGACGATCAGTGGATGACACAAGTAAGAGAGCAAGGGGTTTTTGAAAATTAATTATCGTCCTGGATCGTCCTGCGAAATCGTCCCAGGACGATGTGAAATTGGTCTGATCGTCCAGGACGATCGTGCGATCGGCCAGGCCGATCTGAGTATTTTAAAGCTGAAATCAAGTCATTTTGAAGAGAGAGAAAATAAAAAATATCTAAAAATTCAGCCGAGGAGAGAGAAGGTCGAGGGGATTTTTGGAAAAGTTGATTTTCGGGCGACGCCGGTCCGTTTTCGTCCGACGAGATTGTTCAAGATATTGCTGTACGCAAGGTAATGCACAATCCTCTTTTCTCAATTTTCAGAACCGTCGTGTTTGGCAGTATTATCTGTCCGGAATTGATTTTTGTTAGTGATTTTCGTCCGTATTTCCCGTCTGGTTCAGTTTTTACCGCGTAATTTTCCGTATGTTGTTGACGTGCCGAGTGTGCACATTTTGGTTATTTTCTGGAGATTTTTGTCCGGTATTTTGAATTCGGCGGTGTTTTATTTCGACTGTATTTTTCTATGATGTCTAAAAATGTTGTGGCAGTAGAATTAAAGTCTTGCAATGTTTTATCTATATTTCTGTGCAAATTTGGTATTCTGTGATTTTTTCAGAAAAATTGTGTAAATTCCGTATACCGATTTTTGTCTGATTTCTGAATTCGTCCGGATTTCTTCTGAATTGATATTGCTATCTGTACATGCTATATAAAGGGAGTTATAAGGGGCCTGAATCCTAAGAGATTCAGTTAGTGTCTGGGAAATCTGAAATGAGCTCAATCTGAAATCTGATATCTTGTTCTATTCCGGATCCGATGAATTCTGTTCTGGTGCTATAAGCACATCTGTTCTGGTGCCGTGAGCACAAAGGGAGGCATAAGGGGCTAGAATCCGTAGAGATTCTGTCAGTGTCAGGGAATTTAGCTATTAATTACAATACTATCTGATATCTGATTTGATATGACTTTTGTTCCGTACAGTTCTGTTTGATCTGTTCCGTTTAGATCTGTTCTGATTTGATATCTGTTCTGATTTGATAGATTTGATATATGTCCGTATCTGTTCTGATTTGATCTGTTTCATTTTGATCTGCACGATTTTGATATCTGTCTGATTCTGTTCTGGTTTCTGTACGAATTTGGTTTGAAGTGGTTGGTTTTGGATTATGGAAGTTTTGATGTGGAGGTTTGTCGGCTTTGCTGAGCTGTTAACTCACCCTTGTTTTCTGCGTGGTTTTCAGGTTCTGGCAAAGGGAAGGAAGTCTTGGATTAGAGTTCTGGGTCTGATCAGTTATAGGTATTTTGTACTTTTTAATTTTTGTACAGTCATGGCTTTTCTTCTTTGTTCTTTCTGTCAGCCATGTACTGTATTTGTAGATGATTGTTTTGAGGAAGAGAAAAATATAGATGATTTATTCCGCTGCATTTGATGTTTCATAGTAGCTCTGTGCGTCTGTTTTGAGTTGAAATATTTGGAAGAATCAGTTCCGAAGTAAATTCCAAAACCAGATCCTGGTCTGTTTGTTTGGCTGGTCGCGACCCGGTGCGGGTGGGATCCGTCCCGGTCGGGTTGGGTCGTGACACGAACTATCAAACAAATATATGATTGCGGTGCCAATCGGGATATTCATTTTATACATTCATATTATGCCTTCAATATCTATAATAAGAAAATCCACTAATAAAGGCACAAAATCGACAATGAACTCGATCATCTATCAACAATTAAACATAGTCGACAATATTCAACAGATAATTAAAAAAATGCCCCTTAAATGCTCACATGGTCCCCAACGAGACGTCCGAGGATGCTGCACGGGTCAGAAATGAACTAAAGTTTGAGCTCGATCTTTTTATATGGATAGATAGAAGTCGACATGCTTGAACTATCAAACAAATATACGGTCGCGGCGCCGACCGGAGTATTCATTTATACATTCATATTAGGCCTTCAAGGTCTATAACAAGAAAATCCATTAGTAAAGGCACAAAGCCAACAACAAACCTAATCCTCTGTTAGCAATTAAACATAGTCGACAAGGTTCAACAAGGCTAGCATGATGCATACACACACGTGAATTCTAAGGATATTACGTGGGTCAAAAAATAAACCTAAGTTCATGCTCGATCCTCTTATGGGAGTGGATAGGAGTTGACATAGCTCGAACAAACAAATGTTTGGTTGCGATGTCGACTGAGACATTTGTTTTATATGTTAATATTAGGCTTTTAAGGTCTATAACAAGAAAAACACACTAATAAAGGCTTGAAGCCTACAATGAACCCCATCCTCTGTTGGCAAGTGGACTGAGTTGACAAGGTTCAATTCATAAATTAAATATCCCATAAAACTATCACGATGACAATCGTGTTGAATGTAAATCTCAATCGAAGGGGAACACAAACATTTAAAATACCCCCAAATTTTCAAATGCCCATAAAATCCAAAATTCAAAAAATTATCAAAATCTAAAATATTTTGAAGGTTGAAATTCAACTATCAAATACTTAAAGCAACATCCATACATCCTCTGTAATAATTTATCAAGGTGGACAATAATAATTTGTCAAGGAGAACAAATTTAAATATCACTTCAGCTCATGAAGTATTAATGTTTGGTTGAGAATATCACTAAGATTTATTTTCAAACAGTCTCTTGCTATAAGGACATATGACATTGTTCCTCTAATCGGCGGTTTGGCCGAATGGCTCCACAAATAACCCATGATTTGGCTAGATGGCTCCGCGTGGTTAACGACTATGACCGCGACTCTCTGACCTAGTGGCCTGGTGATGTAGAATGAGAAGGGAAAAAATGGGACATTTGAGATTTGAATTTTTTGCTTTAATTGAGATCAAAATATTATGAATAATTAAATCAAATCAAATCCAATCCAATTAGAAACCTAATTAGATTTAATTTAAGTAACTTTCCTAAAATATGTTATTTTAAATTAGGAGTATTTCAAATTCAAAATTACTTAGAATTTGCAATCAAATATTTACCTAACTTAAATCGTTTGATTATAGGACACAATGGAGAAAAATGATTCATGTAGCCGACCCCACATAGTGGGATAAAGCTTGATGTTGTTGTTATAAATCGTTTGATAAAAGGAAAGTAGTCAAAGGGGAATTTAAATTTTGGAGGCAAATAGGAAGGAGGAGAAGGGGCCAGCAGCATTGAAAGGGTGAGGAGAGGTTATAGAAAGAGAATTAAAAATGACTTTGATTGGAATCTTAAATTAGGGAGTAATATTTAAATCACATCCAATTAAATAATTAACTGTATCTAATTCAAATACTTTCCTAAAATATAAATCCTAATTTTAGAAACAAAATTCAAATTCAAATTAATTTGAATTTTAAATTTCAATTTATTACTAAGTTAGAAGGGATAAAATAGGAAAGGGCTTTGAATGTGAAGGGAGATTTGTGGAGCCAAGGGGAAAGAAGGTGACCGGTAGTTTGGTGAGACTGTCAACTAGGGAGGTTAGGGGGAGGGGGGGTGTGTTGGAGGTGGAGCTAAGGCCGTGGGGAGGGTGAAGGGGAGGCCGATTTT
>NW_021432762.1:0-357 GCF_001605985.2 Dendrobium catenatum | reverse complement strand
AGCTTGGAGTTTTGCCCCTCTCTATAAAAAAACTATTAAAAACAAAGATTCATTTATATAAATGCACTCTTTTATAGGAATTTTTATTCCGTCAGGTAGCCTATAATATGTCGTCACGTACTCTTACTTTTTACCGCACGGCCAGACGATCCGACTCGGACCAAATCCGGGATTACTATGTTCGTGTATTGCTCAGTATAGGCTCGATATTGCTAGGTATTACTCGGTATTGTTTGGCAATAACGAGAAATACAGCTCTGTGAAGACCAATATCGAGCAATACCAAGTAATACCTAAAAGAACTCGGTATTGCTCGATATAGGCTCGGTATTGCTCAGTATTGGTCTTCACAGAATG
>NW_021432761.1:0-217 GCF_001605985.2 Dendrobium catenatum | reverse complement strand
CTCTTAAATAGAAGAGATTCAAAGGAGCTCATTAATTGCAAGTTGCAGACTATATCGTCCAGGACAATATGGACATCGTCTTGGCCGATCAGTACAAATCCTGTGAGATCGGCCAGAGCATCGCCCTGAATGCAAACTGGATGATTGAAAAATTGACTTTATATTCCAGGATGATATCACGATCATCCAGGCTGATTAGTTCAAATCAGAGGAAAAT
>NW_021432760.1:0-247 GCF_001605985.2 Dendrobium catenatum | reverse complement strand
CAAAGAACAAATTATTTGAATAGTTATGAAACATCCACTGACAGTAGTCTTCAAAGGAATCAAAAGTCGGTATACCAAATCCCCATTTATTCAGACATTAGTAGTAGTCTTCAATGGTAATGCACGTATTCAGAGAACTATTAACATTCTCCGGGCCAACTTACTGTATTACTTTACATCTGAAGCTTATTCTGTCATTTTACCGACCTTCTCAATCCACAGCACAGGACAACCCTTTCCAAAGGTG
>NW_021432759.1:0-218 GCF_001605985.2 Dendrobium catenatum | reverse complement strand
ATCAGTATGCACATATAACTGTAAAATGCATATAATAATCAATGAAATAGTAATAGATCATATGATCAATAAACATTATTATAACTAGAGCAATGATCAATAACAAAGTGAACATATATAAGAGGTAAATAAACTATATCATTTCTATATAGATTTATTAAGAACAATTATATATATCTCGATTCAAGAAATATATATACATATCAAAGTTAAATGTA
>NW_021432758.1:0-286 GCF_001605985.2 Dendrobium catenatum | reverse complement strand
ACCTTCCTTGGGGCTAATTTAATAGCCTCGTAGGCCTAGTTAATGAATTTTAATTAAGGTTGGTTGATTACTAATTTTAAGGTTAATTAAGGATTTCTAGAGTTTTAAAGCGATTTTTGAGTTTTGAAATTTTTTGGAATATTTTAATATTTAATTAAGGGGTTAGAAATTGACTTTTTAGTAAAAAAATGTTTTCTAGAAAATTAATATATTATTAAAATACTACACCTTAATATGATCAGTTAGACAATAAGTACGTTGAAATTAGATTTTTCTACATTTAGTT
>NW_021432757.1:0-285 GCF_001605985.2 Dendrobium catenatum | reverse complement strand
TTGATTTTGATTTTATTTCATTTGGATTTGACCTTTAAAAATCACTTAGAGTTTGTTCAGGTCCCCTGCTCATGTTCAATCAAGTTCAACGGTCCACAAGTCCACAGTTCCTCGTGCAAGTTCTCTGCACATTTAGTTCAAATTCTGTGCATTTTTGTTCAAGTACAGATCCTCTATATTGTTGCTCAAGAAGGTCTTCAAATTGTTCAAGTCTTTGTGTACTTCAGTGAAAATTTCGGCAGCACCCCGATATATCCCCCGTTTGGGGGAAAATGGGGGAGCTGG
>NW_021432756.1:0-309 GCF_001605985.2 Dendrobium catenatum | reverse complement strand
CGGGATCCGTCTCGTCTCGGGTCGGGTCGTGACAAGGTCTTACATCCTTGGTGGATTCTCTCGACGTATTCCACACAGGTTAACGTCATCGAGAAAAAACTCCGACATATAACCTCGGATAGGTCTCACATCCTTGGTGGATTCTCTCGACCTCTTCCATACATGTTAAGGTCGTCGAGAAAAAGCTCCGACATACAACCTCGGATAGGTCTCACATCCTTGGTGGATTCTCTAGACCTCTTTCCATTCAGGTTAACGTCGTTGAGAAAAACCTCCGACATACAACCTCGGATAGGTCTCACATCCTTG
>NW_021432755.1:0-233 GCF_001605985.2 Dendrobium catenatum | reverse complement strand
CATGGAGATCATTGTTCGTAAGGAACATTTTCATCTCCTTAGGTCCACAAGAGAATTGGAACCTCTTACCACCTCTCTTATCCTCCTTTGAATGGATGCAGTTGAAATCACCCCCAATTAAGATCGGATTATCATCTTGCATATTAACTTCTAGAGAATGCCAAAGATTCCTACGGATTTGAACATCACCGTAAAGAGTAGCTACCTTCCAGTTTCCCAGAGTATTGATATTC
>NW_021432754.1:0-278 GCF_001605985.2 Dendrobium catenatum | reverse complement strand
CTATGGATACATCTAGAAATGCAATGGAGAAAGAAGAGTAGTGTGACATCCAAATGAAATTTTGGAGATCCACTAAAAGAAAGTTAGTGTGACATCCAAACAAATTTTGGAGATCCACTAAATAAAAGCCATAGTGTGACATGTAAAACGAATATCTAGAGATCCACAGGTTCAATCAGCATTCAACAAACGTGGTCCGCTCCAGACGCCTACCACATTTGTTGGGGGGCATTTGTTAACCCGTAAGCTGTAACAAAAAAAAAGATCGTGCATACCTT
>NW_021432753.1:0-340 GCF_001605985.2 Dendrobium catenatum | reverse complement strand
TATTCCTGAGCCCTCAAAGGCATTTTTGTGTCTTTTTTTGGGTTCTTTTTTGGGTTTAGTGGTGATTTTTTTGTTTCACTGCTCTTCTACATGTTTATTTTTGAGGTGAATTTTATCTTTCTTTTAATCTTTTTAATTTAATATACGGGCTTTGCCCCACCTTTTTATATTAGACTTTAAGCATAAGTAAACCTGATGTCTATGAACAAATTTTTTATGCTTTGAGTTGTTAAAATAAGCAAATAAATTAAGGTTTTATTTATGAGAATTTTCTTATTTTTTTTATTATAATCATAATTTTTATTTTATTATTATTTTTCATAATTTAATATATATAAAG
>NW_021432752.1:0-223 GCF_001605985.2 Dendrobium catenatum | reverse complement strand
ATTTAAGTCCAAGCTCAATGTTTATTAATTTCATTTTAAGCCCTTTGTCTTCTACCATTTGAGCTTAAATCAAGCTCATCTTGAATTCAGAATCTCATAACTTGTTCACCTTGATTATGCTCAAATTCAAATTGAGTTTGCATTTGTTGTGATTCAAATCTATATTTGAATTCCAGTTCAATATGTGTTCAAGTCTTTGTATTTATAATGTGCCACTTGCAAG
>NW_021432751.1:0-260 GCF_001605985.2 Dendrobium catenatum | reverse complement strand
TATGAAAAGAAATTTTTTAAAATACCAATTCACCCCCTCTCTTGGTTAGCTTGGAACTAAGTTCGTAAGGGCTTAACATCCCTAACGAACTTTCACTAATAGTTAGATTCAAAATTATAATCGATGTTAGAATTTAAAACCTCTAGATTTTTAGCGACTCTCAACTTGTGATAAATCAAATCTTTGGCATTTAGAAGATTTGTAAGCTTGAGTTGGCTACCACTAGTGAACCCTTAAGCTCCTGAAATAGGTGCCAAATA
>NW_021432750.1:0-270 GCF_001605985.2 Dendrobium catenatum | reverse complement strand
CCATTAGCATTTTAAAACAACGAATAAAACAAGAAAGTGGTCACACCCGCTTAGGCTAAATCACATATCCAGAGGGTTGTCAAACTTTCAAAATAAATTAGTAAATCACTTTATGCCGAGTAGTAGTATCAATACAATCCTTAATCTAACAATAAAAATTAGTAAGCATAAAGGTGCACTCAAATCCTAAGTTTACTAAGCTTAGCATGAGTAGTAGGAGTCGTCATTTGTGCCTACAATCAAATGCAAGAGAGAGTTAGATTCAAGAAC
>NW_021432749.1:0-276 GCF_001605985.2 Dendrobium catenatum | reverse complement strand
TTAGGTTGTTAAGCCTAAGTTAATGTCCCAAGGCTACCAAGAAGGGGGTGAATTGGTAGTTTTTAAAAAAAATTTAATCCCTCTTTGAATTTAAGTTGAACCGAATAAAAATTTTTCTCTTAAGTTTTTATAGAAAATGTTTTTCAACCACAGAGTTCTTAAAGATTAAAAATAAAATGCAGAAAAGTAAAAACTGTAAAGTAAATGACACCAAATTTATAGTAGTTTGGTCTATAACAAGACCTACATCCACTCCCCAGAGGCACCCTCTGAGTA
>NW_021432748.1:0-213 GCF_001605985.2 Dendrobium catenatum | reverse complement strand
TATACGGATCACATTCTGCATTGACCGTAGAAATCAACCACTGTGAATTATTCTTCAAAGATATCAGCTCCCCAACTACACATTAAGAATAACTTTTTAAAACTTAGAACATATCTAAATCTGTCCTCCACATAGTCATAATGCCTCCTGATTTCCCATCAGATGGGAAATTGAAAACATCCCAATTGCTTCCCAAACCTTTACATACTTCTT
>NW_021432747.1:0-1083 GCF_001605985.2 Dendrobium catenatum | reverse complement strand
ATGTGAGAGTTAAGAATTAAATATATTTGATATTCTATTGAAAATTTCATTTAAGTTAATATAAGTTTAAATGATTTTTAATTAATTTTGAGACAAATTAATTGAAAATAGCATAAATTAAATTGAAATTAAATAATCAAATTTTATTTAAATTTGAAAAATATCATATCAACTCTTTTGCAAACTCTATTTTAAAAATTAATTGTCATAATAAATTTGTTTGCTAATACTAAAAAATATATAATAAAACATAATTATGGTAGTTTAAAAATATCATATTATAGAAAATCACATAGAATAAATATAACAACAACAACATAAAGCAATAAAGCCTTTATACCTCTTCATGGGGTCAGTTACATAAATTTTTTTCTATATTAGTTCATGTTAAGATTCAAATTCTCATTTAAATCTAATAAAAAATCATTAATAATATTTTCTAACAAAATCTTTTAGGTCTACATCTACTTTTCTTAACATAGGTCAAATCTAATATATCTATTCCCCTAATAGGGGTCATCAAAAGGCCCACGTATTATTTGACCAAACCATCTAAGGAGACTCCCTAAACTTAACTACCATTGAAGCTACTCCAACCTTTTCAAGTATATACCAGTTTCATATTTTGTCTGTTAGAGTGAAGTCACTCATCCACCTTATCCTCATCTTTGCAACACTTAACTTAATTTTATGCTTCTCTTTAAATGCTCACCATTCTCAATCATAAAGCAATGCAGATCTCACCTCTATCTTATAGAATTTTCCCTTATATTCAAGGAGTACTTTTCTATCACATAAAATGCCTAATGTATTCGTCTACTACATCGATCGAACAATAATTCTACTAATAATATCCCTATCTATTGCACCATCACTTTAAAAAATAGGCTCTAAATGTCTAAAATGTGTACTCTTATTAATAACTTGATCGTCCAAAGTTCCCAATCCTCCCACTAGAGGTGTATAATATATTTATCAAAATAATAAATTTTAATCTTTTCTTCAATTAGATTAAGGGCTTATTTGGAACCACTATATTTTTTTTTTAAGATGATAGTAAACTTTGTTGTAGAGAATGTGCTG
>NW_021432746.1:0-822 GCF_001605985.2 Dendrobium catenatum | reverse complement strand
CCGTAGTCGACAGGCAACGAAAACCAGTAGGACCGTTGTATGACGACGATGGTCATAAGGAAGGCGTCAGGTAGAAATCTGGCGACGAGCGGAGGTTCAACGAAGGGTAGAAGTCTGACGTCAGTCAGCGGTCGGGGAGAACTCCAACGTTAAATTGTATTCGGGAAAAACTCCAGAATCATTTGGAGATCGGATATAATTCCGACGTCATTTGGAGATTGGGTGGAACTCCGACATTACTTGAAAGTCAGGAGGAACTCCGACGTCACTTGGACAGAATTCTAGAATCACGTGGAAGTCAGGCGGGATTCCGACATCACTTGGAAGTCGGACATAATTTTGGCGTCACTTGGATGTCAGGTAGAATTCCGGCATCACTTGGAAGTCGGGCAGAATTCCGGCGTCACTTAGAAGTCGGGTAGAATTCCGGGAGGTGGTCGAGGAGGAGTTCTTCCCTCCTTCCCTCCTCCTCTTCTATTATTGCTTCCTTCTTGCTTGGGTCCCATCTCAAGAGAAATGATGGGCTATTTGTAGTTTTTTTAGGATGGCATTACCCGTAAATATGAGGTGGATCAAGGGAAAATTGGGAGTGATTTGAATGGACGGTCGATATTGAATCCTTTGATCATAGATTGTTTATTAGGCATTTAAATGCCTTAATGATATCAGAATTCGGCTTTCTTAGGCTCGTTGGATTTGTCTCGTTGAGTCGCTCGATTCGACTATAAGCATGTTATATTTGAAAATTGTTTGGTAATCCAAATTATGGATTGAACTTTCCAAATGTGCTTCGGGTCTTTGATTTGGACCCATTGGGCTCGG
>NW_021432745.1:0-204 GCF_001605985.2 Dendrobium catenatum | reverse complement strand
GGGGGTTGAATTGGTAATTAAAAAAATTTTTACCACCCTTTTAGAATTTTTAAACCGATTCAAAAACTTTTTAATGAAATTTTTTCTAAAAAATCTTTTTAACCACAAATCAAATAGAAACAATAAAGTAAAAATGCAGCGAAAAATAAAAAGACACAAGATTTATAGTAGTTCGGTCAAACACGACCTACATCCACTCCCTAA
>NW_021432744.1:0-540 GCF_001605985.2 Dendrobium catenatum | reverse complement strand
AAAAAAATCAAACAAATGCTCAGATGAAATGTTGATTTCAATGGGCATCAATTTCATAATGCGCAAATGAATTTTTAAGTATAGTTTTTGTTATATGTGAAGTCTTTAGAATAAAACTTATTTGTATGGGTAATAATATGTACAATTTTGAATTATTAGTATCCATATTGAGGATCCAAGACATTGAGGTTTCATTTGTGACAGCTTTTTTTACTGTTTTGTAAAGTTGTTGTAGAGAAAGTGATTTTTTAAATCTATTCTAGAAAGCAGCTTTCTAGTATAGATATATATATTTAAAACATCAAGAAAGTAATGGCCAAACATATATTATGATTGCGATCTGAAAAGTAAAACAATAAGAAAGCTATCCCAAATGGAGCTTGAATTAAGGATAAACAATTTTACATGATATTATTTAAACCTATTGTTCATTTTTTTTATAGTTTTGCATCTAAAGCAATCATAAAAATATCAATTTTATAATGATATTAATCTCTTATAATTGTGTCTTTGGAGCATTCATATCTAAAATATGTGCAT
>NW_021432743.1:0-303 GCF_001605985.2 Dendrobium catenatum | reverse complement strand
CTATGGATTTCCGTATTGCATAGATTCATTGACCATTAACTAATATGGATTTGATTGACTGACATGCATATTGATTGCATAGCCATGCTTTGATCTCAGTTATAGGTATTAGGTGACCTGTTGGGCTTTGTAAAGCTTATTATATGTGGTTGTTTCAGGTCAGGGCAAGGGAGCAGAAGATAGGAATTGATCCGGATCTTCAGGTTTTTGTCTTTTGATGATTTTGATTCTTTTGTACTCATGATAGATTTTAATACTGGTGATTATAGTGTAGTTCCTGAGTATTGTACATGACCTTTTGAG
>NW_021432742.1:0-533 GCF_001605985.2 Dendrobium catenatum | reverse complement strand
GACATTAACTTAGGCTTAACAACCTAATTACTAGACTTAACATCGAGATCCCTGAATAAATATTTAAATTAATCTCAGAGATACAAAGCCTATCCAAAATATCCCTACGAGACAGGGGCATTTTAAATATTCATTTGGGTCGACATCGTGCTACTTGCTGAGATCCCCAAATGAATATTTAAAATCTTGAAATTTCAAGTTTATTCCATTTTAAAATGTCTCTGTGATATTGGGGGCATTTTAAATATTTATTCGGGTCGACATCGTGCTGCATGCCGAGATCCCGGAATAAATATTTAAAATTATCAATTCAAATGTTATTTTGTGCTAAAGAATATAAATACTTATTTTTCAAAGTATATACAGGTGATCTCTCTAAAGATCGAGACAACACCTTCTCCAACAAACAAAGATTCAAAAGTCAAGAAAGATACTTTTGTGGCTACACACTCATACAATGTCGAGCTGAAGAAGCTTGAAGTCTTTCGACAGTCTGAAGCTTAAGGTTCGAATGGGTGTAAGAGGTTGGATCC
>NW_021432741.1:0-259 GCF_001605985.2 Dendrobium catenatum | reverse complement strand
TGTTTACATGCTTAATTTAAATAATATTGAATGTGCTTCTTTATTTTGCTTAAAAATTGCTATTGATGATTTATGATTGTGGCACAGAAGATTATGTCATGCCAGTATGAAAACTCTTAGGAAAGTGACCCAAAAAGACCTAGTTAGAAATGTCTCCAAGCTTAAGTTTTCAAAAGGCCACCTTTGTGACGCCTGCCAATTAGGAAAGAAAATCCACTCCATTTTTCACTCCATTAAGGACATTAGCACCTCTAGACCT
>NW_021432740.1:0-237 GCF_001605985.2 Dendrobium catenatum | reverse complement strand
AGCGTCTAGGGTTCGCTTTTCATCTTCTCTTTTCGTCGTTGCTATTCGACTTCGTCGCTTCGCAAGAGAGTAGAGATCGCACGAATCACTTCTTTGGCTCCATTGCTGTTTGGCTTTGTTGCTTCATAGGTGGTGTAGGGATTGTACACATCGCTTCTTTGCCTCCCTGTGGTCGTTCGATTTTGCTCCTTCGACCCCTTTTTCTTTGTCTAATCTTTACTTAACAAGAGGTATAGA
>NW_021432739.1:0-4161 GCF_001605985.2 Dendrobium catenatum | reverse complement strand
GAACATCTCTTCTGTAGTTACAATATCTATATACAATCGTATAGATGTGAACAATTTGAGTTTCCACTGTCTAGCAGATTTTTTTTTTGATAAAAAAATCGTTCCGACATTACATCTTAAATTGTTTGAGACCACATGACAATGCACACGAATTATCAACATTTGGCTTTGGTATTGATCATTTGATAGACATCTCTAGAGAAAAAAAAATTATTTTATATTCAAACATAAGATTAAAACATTCACATTCTATTTTGCCCGCCCTTAAAAAAAAAAAGATGTTCACCCATTCGTTCGGAGGTTTCAATTTTTGGTGAAATGTTTGCTTATAAGTATGACAGCCATTTGGTTTAAGACGGCACGTTAACATCATCTAAGGTATGGTTTATATTTTATACTAGATGTGATGGAGATCTCATATCATAATAACGATTACGATTCTAAAATAGACTACAACAATTCGCTATATCTAAGGCAATTCTCCAAAAAGTAAATTATTGTTGTCTTGCCATTATATGAGGTTAACATATATATGAGAGAATAGTAGAATATAAATAATAAGTATATAAGTTACACTTATTATAACATCATAACAATCATAGTTTTACTATGTGATATAATTATATTTCTTGTTGTGGTTTTGTTTTATGTAGCTTATTTCGCACACTATATAGCTGTATAGGATGGAGCAGTTTTTTATCAAGAATCTAAAGATAAATAAGTTGCTTTCCACACTACAATTTAGGCTTCGTTTGGGGCGGCTTTTTATTGCTTTCTAAACGGAGTTTTCAGTACAAATTTTTTATTTTTGTACTAAAACTCCTTGTTAGAAGCATAAGAAGCCGCCCCAAACGAAGCCTAATTCAATCAATTTATAAAATATTGTAGCTTTTCCACGAAATGTAGCGTAATTTAAAAGTTTCTTCTGGTTTACTTCTAATTTTCTTATCGCATGAATCTCAGTGACACCTTTATGGCCTATAATTCGACCCGCTGTGAATGTTCATTGGCCTTATGCATTATTTGTTATTTATAGAGGTGTCTAATCATCACCTTCGTAGTTAATTTTGTTTTCATTAGTAATTACGGTTTGATTTCATTCGCCTACCGGAGACATTCACAAATTTATTCACGCTGCTGAGAAGCTGTACGTTCCTAAATTCATCCACCAAGCACGTTGAGATGTACTAGAGGAGTAGATATAATATTAATAGAATAAGTAAACTATAATAATGCTTATGTTGTAGATTAATTCCTAAAATGTGAGTGGCTATATACATTCTATTAAGTAATATGCTACTAGTAATTTTGAAAGTTAAAGGTATGGTGATAACGAATCAACATCAATGCAGACGAGTATAAATGATAGTCTGGCTACTGCTATGGGCGAACCGGAAATTTATGTATCTGACAACAACTATATTTAGTTTATCTGTGGGAAGCTCAACATCTGTAACTGTTACTGAGCTCTTCTAAACAAGGTTTTCTTTTTAAAAAACATGGTTCAGGATTATACTCAGTTTCCTGATTTACCAAAAATAATTTCCGTGAAAATCTGCTTTACCAAAGCAGTCGGATCACAAAGAGGTAGGATCCCAACATAACGCGACCTGAAGCTCGGCTAAACACCGAAGATTGACCATAAACATTGCTAAGTTTTCGCGGTCTGAAACTCGTGTAGAGTCGTATATAAATTTGCTATCGACTATAATTATAGAGGGTTTAATTGCGACATGGATAAGTGATATAGATCACTTTTAATGGGATTATGACCAACAACAAAGAAATTTAAATCATGGAGTTCCTAATTGATTCTAGTATGGGATGATAGTATTAAATTTTCTAGGGTGTGGGAGTCAATGAGCCATATTCGGCATTTGATTTGCTAGATTTCATAGTTATGCTTCATGTTATTATGCATTTTTAGTTTCATACTAGGGTCAATTTTCGGGGTTTATCACACATGTAAAATAAGAGAAGTTTATGTTGTAGCAAAAATTTATATAAATATAGCTGAGATTAGAGAGAGAGGTTAGAGGGAAAATCTTCGTTACACTCTTAGTATTTAATGCCTTGTATGTATGATATCATCCCTAACCATTTTTTTCTAATAACGGGTTGTATATATGTGTTGTATGATAATTCGAGAAATCTCATAACGCTTATATTTATTTCAAGGATACACGGAATTAGGATTCTATTCTCTCATTTATTAATCGTAAGAATATATTTAGTGTATTCACAGTAAATATCTCAAGAAATATGTATGAATAACAGATAAAAGTTATATTAAAAAGTATTTGTGTGTTAGAACAGATTAATAAAAGAATGACCTATCACAAACTTAAAGTATATCAAATCGTATTTTGAATGCTTGTACATTAACTTTTATAATTGTTTAAATGTCTTTGTAATTTTAATTGCGTATAATTCAAAATAAGAAAATTCTATTTATATTATCGTCAAAAATAGTGAATCCATTCTTTTCGAATGGTAAACTCTGCCGATATAAATATGGTTTTCATATAATTCTAATAGTACGCAAAAATATCAATTAGTATAGGGGTCACACCACGTCTACTAATATCTTTTTGATATTTTTTATTATATGTGTGTGTGTATGTGTGTTTTCATATTAAAATTATCTTTCTATTTTTTTTCAATTTTAATTAGACTTTAAACTATTTCTCAAATATATCAAAATAGTTCTAAGACTCATGATGCTCGAGTATATTTTAACGTTTGATATTTTATATACTTCACAATTTATATTAAAAATGTGAATTCTAAAATTTATTTTTATATTTTTTCTATTTCACTTTTTAAATTATGCATTTTTCAATCTTACTTTACTCCATTATTTATATATTATAATATATAACAAGGGGACTGATTTCACATCTATGATATTAACCTTAATATTAATCCAACAAAGAACAGCAATGACAAAAAAACTTAATTTAAGACACACACATTCCACACTTAAGTAAAAATATATTTGACGGTAACCCCTCTCATTGAATGCGTCATGACAATAAAACATTATTATCGGCAGAGTTTGGACCATTCAGAAAAGGGGTGTTAATTTTTGACACGACTCAAAACACGATCACAATCTGCTTCGGAAAAATTCGGCTTAGGACCAACCCGGATTCAAAACAGGTTGGATTCGGATTCAACAAATCAATCCGTTTTGAAAATTGGGTCGGATTCGGGCTGACCCAGCAATCCGAAATTGACACGAAAACTCCTATTTGACATGGAAACCCGAGATTGACCCAATTTTGACCTGAAAATCGAAGATTGACCCGATTTTAGACCCGAAAACTAGCAATTTTATGTCAACTTCGGGTCATTCGTGTCGGGTCGGGTTGACCCGGACCCGAATCGGGTTCGGGTCTGGAAACCTGAACCATTTTTAAAAACGGGTCGGGTTCGTGTTGACTCGAATAGTGTCGGGTCAGTTCCGGGTTCGACCCGAACCCGACTCATTGACCCGAATTGACACCCCTAATTCAAAATTATGAGGATACATAATAAATATATGGCAAATACATAGTATTTATAAATATTATGTATTTACTATATAATTGATATGTACCCTCATAAAATCTGAATGGATTTTTTGAATAGACGATTTTGCACGTAATAATCTGTTTATGCCAATAGGCTATGAAATCAAACACGTAAATTATCTAATGAGAAACAAAAATAACTACGAATGTGATGATAATGAACATTAAACATACATAGCCAATGAAATTTAAGGGGGAAAATTAATAGGCAAATGCTATTATTAGGATAAGAAAATTTAGAAAAAGAAAATGTAGAGTCTATTTGGAAAAGCTACAATATTTTATAAAGTTGATTTTGAATTAAATTGTGATGTGGAAAGCAACTTATTTATCTTGATTGTAAAAAACTGCTTCCATCATATAAATTTTTGAAAAATAGTAAAAACAAAAAAAACAAGAAATAAGTAATGACATAAAACTATGATTGTTATATGAAAAAATAGAGACTAAAATGTTATCCCAAATAGACCCGACGACTGAAGAAATTATTCTTTGTGGAGACTAGAAGTAGAACGTAGTTTGGAGACCAACCAGAATGAACCACCTTAGTTGTGATGCCCCAGAATCAAATAGTGAAAGGATTCGT
>NW_021432738.1:0-298 GCF_001605985.2 Dendrobium catenatum | reverse complement strand
TGGAGTTCTCTATGAAAAGTTATGATTTTTAGAAGTTTTGACCCGATTTGACCTAAGGTCACCTAAGATGTTGAGTCCTTGATTTTAACCAAATTATGGAGGTTTAACATCCTAGGGAATGATAGATTCTAAGTAGAATTATTAGCCATTAAGTTCAATTAATCAAAAATTTCCTATAATTAACAATAAATTTTAAAAGTTTTACATGTTCGTAGGGATTACCAAATTACTACGACTAAGAGGGCTACTTGAGAGTTTGAGCCCAAATGAGCCCTAAACTCCTTGGGATCAATTCCAA
>NW_021432737.1:0-374 GCF_001605985.2 Dendrobium catenatum | reverse complement strand
CTCTATTTGTCTTGTTAATTTTCCTTATAATTTGATGATTGCTTTGAAATTATAAATCATGAAAGCTAATACTCAGCAAACTATTAATTGACTCCACAAAATATTTGTTATCATTAAGTCCAATGATATATATATGTGCTCTACAGGGATTCTATTTCATTTTGGGTTGGCTTCCATTATTTTAATTTTTGTCGTGAATTTATGTCTACTACAATGGATAATAGGCTTTAGGTTAAAATTCAAGTGGTTGATTATGGAATAAAACTATAGATTTCTTTTTTGCAACTTCTTTGGGATTGATTCCTCCTGAACCTCCTAAACGTAGTTTTTTCTCTTTTTTTCCCTCTACATCCACCTTCCTTCTTTTAAAACAT
>NW_021432736.1:0-207 GCF_001605985.2 Dendrobium catenatum | reverse complement strand
ATAAAGTTCTGGATTTGTTTGGTTTTAGTCAAGATTTCATCCTTTTGATTAAAAATAGTGTCGAGAACTGCTTCTTTTCTATTATTATTAATGGTAGAAATCATGGGTTTTTTAAGTCTTACAAAGGTCTCAGGCAAGGAAATACTATTTCTCCTCATCTTTTTATAATTGCTATGGAGTATCTGTCCAGAGGCTTAGAAGATCTTT
>NW_021432735.1:0-230 GCF_001605985.2 Dendrobium catenatum | reverse complement strand
GAAAGGATTTATATAGAATCATCATACATGTTGCAATTCCTCTTGTAAGCATGATCTCACTTCTAAGTGATAAAAAATTTATGAAGGCTTGTGATGAGCCAAAGGACTACAAAATGAAGTTAGTGGTGTTCATATCAATCAACTCACAAGTTTATGATAAGTTTTAAAAAGAAGAGCTACTAGTGAATGTAACTGTTGAAGAAGGGCAATAACACACACATGATTGTGAG
>NW_021432734.1:0-438 GCF_001605985.2 Dendrobium catenatum | reverse complement strand
TAATGAAATGATGCCTTATGTATATATATTTGGTTCTAGAATGTTGAATAGAATTTTTTGAAATGCAAATGACACTAGTGTTATGACAATAAATTGGAATTGTGCCTATTATAAATCCTAAGTCAATCAAATGTTATTTCAACCAAAAAACTTATGCCATAAAACTTTCTAAGGCAATATATTAGCTTCAACAGTAGATAGGGCTACAGAATTCTATTTTCTACTGGACCAAGAAACTAAATAATTTTCTATAAATTGACAAGTTCTAGAAGTACTCTTTCTATCAACCTTACAACCTATAAAGTCCAAATTTGAATATCCAGTTATTTCAAATGAAGAGTTAAACTTAGGATATCAAATTCCTAAGTTCTGAGTTCCCAAAAGATATCTCAAAATTTTTTTTACTACTGTCAAATGTGATTTTTTGGATCTGATTGA
>NW_021432733.1:0-1595 GCF_001605985.2 Dendrobium catenatum | reverse complement strand
TTCCATTGGCCGAGTAAGATCTGTAAAAATCCTTCCTTGAAATTATAATGAATTGAATAATAAAAGTTTTGGAGCATCAGCGCACAAAAAAAAAAAAAAAAAAAACTAAAGAGGTTAAAAAAAAAAAAAAACTAAAGAGGTTGTGATGTCTTTTTTAAGTGGAATGAGGCGAGTGATTGGAAGTGGAAAATATTTATATGATAATTACATGACAATAATTTTGTGCTATGAAATTATATAAATTTCATTATTTTTAATTATTTTTATCATTTTTATCTTTCATAAGTGTCAAATACATGATTTAGAGATCCACTAATGTCTAGATTAACAAATTTCCAGCATTGATCATGAATATTCTATGATTTATTATTCTAGAGCTATTTGTTTGATTGTAGCTTTCCACACAATTTTAGTTCAACTAATTAAAAAAAAAAAAAAAAGTGTTAAGGGCTTCATTTGGGACATTTATCTTTTTGCTCTACTTTTTAGGCGGCAATCACAGTTTCTATTTGGCCACTATTTTTTCACTACTTCGAGGAAGTTTTATCCTAAGAGGCTGTTTTCTACAATAGCTTTCAATAAATTTATTTTCCGCATGGCAGCATTATAGCCATCTTTATAAAAGCTGCATTTGTTACAAATGGACCCTAAGTACATATATAAAAGAGTGAATTGATGAGTTGACAAAAATTTTAAAGTTCTATCGTATTACTTATAAAACTCAAGATTAGACTACTCATTTTGCTATTACTTTTGTGATTGAAGTTGTCCTATCTTTAAAGTAGAGCACCGATTGCTAAGTATTTCCCTTATTAATCAAATTACTAATCAAGATAATACTCAACTTACAATGGGTAGATTTGATGGTGTGGAAGAGAAATGCTTGTAAGCATACTTATTCTCGAGTACTAATAAGCCTGAAAAACTCAAGCCAATGAAAAATTGGTTCACTTTCTGACTTCTTTAGTTGGTGATAATCGTAAATTTGCACAAACTTATCTTGACTAAGATCAAAATTGATGATGAACTTGAGCATATTTACGGAGGTCTTTTTTTTTTTTTTTTTGTAAAACAAGAATATGAAGGAAGATACTACTAGCTAGTTAATAGAAGTTAGAAGTCATACCTCCATGCAACCTATAAATGTTCATTATTTAAATAAACAATAAGCTTAAAGTTTAAATGTAGATATACCTTATACTCTATGATATTATATGAACATTAAATCTCGCATACTTTCACCAAAATGTTGTTTTCTTTAGAATTCTTGAAAGGAGTTCTATTTGGCTTATAAATGTTGAAGATGTTGTAATGAATTTAGTCTCTGTTGATTTGGTGTGGGTTATCAACACCTAAAAAAAATTGATAACAATTCAAATTTTTCGAGCAGTTCATCAATACCCAAAATTTAATTCTTTTAATTCAAACTATATTGACTAGGTCCTTGTTATTAAAACTAAATAAGAATCAATTTAGAAGATGATTTAGGATAAATTAATAATTTCTTTTTTAATCTAAATTTTAATAAAAATTGATTGCCCTCTTTTATGAACTTTTAAAAAAAATGAAATCCTTAGAGGAGTCTTTACATTTTA
>NW_021432732.1:0-864 GCF_001605985.2 Dendrobium catenatum | reverse complement strand
CTCAAGAGTTTATAATAAAATTGTCAACACCACGAAAACAGCCAATATCCACCAACTAGGTGACATGATTGTGAGCATGGTTTGAAAAAATAAAGCAATAAAACTTATTATATCCTAACTTTCACCTAATTTTTCATGATGTAAAAGACAATGACATCTTATTATTCTTGGCAACATTATTTGTACTTGCTTCCTCCTAAAAGACTCAATTTAAGGATTCCTTATGCTTGCCAGATTTCCTTATCCAGAAGTTGCATGCCGGAGGAATGGCTAGCCATATAGTTAAAAGACTAAATATTTGGAATGAGAAAAATTCTATTGGCCCTGTCGTAAGAAAGATGTTGTGTTATGATGCGTCATTCTCATTAGTGCCGACTATGGTGAAAAAAGGCTACATTTCGTTACCTATGCAAAATAACCATAGGTAGCAATCAAAATAAATTTATTGTTAGGCTGACCCGGGACTGTTCATTGCATTATTTATATATTAATTGTATGAATTAAGCCTCTAAAATAATAAATTTTATATCTTGCAGAAAGAATGTTAACAGCTCCATGTAGAAAAAGATTTTTGTTACGAGATTGTTTTCCACCATCGTCTTCCTGCTTTTATTGTGCCTAATACAACTTAAGATTTCCCATTTTTTTCTCTAGAAAATTTTATAGAAACCTTTGGGGACTCTAGTGAAGTTCTCATCTTCCTTAACCTACAAAACGGGACTAAATAAGGTTTTTAATAAACATTGGAAATCTCTTAGATGTCTTATCAGGAAAGATCTAAAGAAGTGCAATCTGCTTTTCTCCAATATTGAATGTCTAACAATATTTCGATTAATGCATCCACATGCCAAGACGCTTCTAAAT
>NW_021432731.1:0-210 GCF_001605985.2 Dendrobium catenatum | reverse complement strand
AGGATAAAAACTAAGTTTTCTACCCCTTAAAATGTAAGCAACCTAAAATAAAATTAGGCTTCACGATTTTCTAGTAAGTAAGAAAGTCTTGCATGGCTCCCTTCAAGGAGCTAAGTTTTTTTAAAATTAAAACAATAATGCATAGCCTAAATGTGTTGCATATAGAAAGCCCCCACTTAAGGATTAGATAACAAAAGTCTTTTTCTTTAT
>NW_021432730.1:0-918 GCF_001605985.2 Dendrobium catenatum | reverse complement strand
TGAATATAATTTTTCCCTCCGTTCTGTTTTCTGCGTTATGTCTTCATCTTCTTCATTCCTCTTTGCTCCGCTCAAGATTCTCTTTCATGGTATCAGTGAGCCAGTGATGGCAGATCAGGAGTCGTCTTCAACCCTCCCACCCACTTCCTCCACGCTCGCCGGACCGCCCACCGAGCTCGTCCTTCCGACGACCCTCAAGTTCATCATCTCGAATATCAAGAACTTGATTCCGAACACCCTCACCGCGGACAACTACGCCATCTGGTGTACCAAGATCTTCCAACATCTCTCAGCCAACGGATACGCCGATCATCTCACGGGCAAAACGTTCCGGCCATCGGATCAGACGTCCTCCGCTCACGCTCAATGGCGTCTCGTCGACAACAATCTTATCTCCGCGCTATTCTCTACAATCTCTCCGGCCATTCTCCCATATGTAATCACCTCTGCCACAGCGCATGAAGTCTGGGCAGTTCTTGAACGCCGACTGCAGTCGTCCAGTAGATCGCGCTTCATCCAACTCAAGAACGAGTTGCATCACATCCAAATGAACAATCAAACGATGCAGCAATATCTTGCTCAAGTCAAGAACATTATCAACAACATTGCGGCATCTGGCACAAAGATCGATCCCGAAGACATAATTCTTTACATCCTAAATGGCCTTCCAACCACTTACAATTCTTTCAAAACTTACATACGCTCCTCTTCTCTTCCAGCTGATCTCGACGCCCTCTACTCTCTTCTCTGTAGTGAGGAGATACACATTAACCAGGACATCAAGAAAGATCAGCTTGCCACTACAGCAGCCTACTACGCCACCTCTTATAATCAGATGCGGAACAAAAACACCAAGCGCCCCAACAAATTCAGAAACAGTGGTTCTCGCACCACGACCAATACCGAACCCACGCCTTC
>NW_021432729.1:0-278 GCF_001605985.2 Dendrobium catenatum | reverse complement strand
ATACCTTTTGCTTCAAACATCCAAGGTTGAATGAAATGCTTAAGGATTAACACAGCTTCAAGTTCAAGTTGAGAAATATCCCAATGAGTCTTCTTTTTGCCAAATGCCAATAAGAGTCTTCCTTTGTGGTCTCTAAAAATACCACCAATTCCACCTTGATTTTTTTTTAATAAGGAAGCATCAACATTAATTTTGATCCAATCTAGAGGTGGAGGGTGCCAAGAATTTGAAAACTCCCTTTGGAGATTAGCGCCCCAGTTATCTAGATTAGAAAAAAA
>NW_021432728.1:0-2235 GCF_001605985.2 Dendrobium catenatum | reverse complement strand
CAATCCTTTGCTATGAATCATACAAAAACTCATTTTGCCATCGTCATAAAATTATTATAAAAAAAATTTTCAATGAGACATATTATTCATGTAAAATAATAAATACGCTCTATAAACGTTTTGTATATGCATCAAGTACGCATTATATGTGCAGGACATACGCTAATCAATACAAATATTCTTATTACATAGAATTTTCTGATTTAATGATATCCATCATCAACTTGAGCTACATTGCTTATGGCTTCTTTGAACGAACACCTTTTATATGTTACTGTGTGAAGCATTTGGGTATGCTTGTCAAATTAGAATGCTTTGCTCGCTTTACTAATGGCTGACTAGACGGTTCCCCGACTATGAAATTGTTGGTCATGCACTCAGGCATGTTTGTGAACTACTGTACTGATGCCTGACTAGATGGGCATGCTTGTGATATGAAGTCCTCCGTTAACCATTTAGGCATGCTTGTGAAATTGTACTGCTTAGCTGGAAATGGATGACTGGACTGTACAGAATTTATGAAGTCCTCAGTGAAGCATTCGGGAATGCTTGTGAAATTACACTGCTGAGCTGATGGTTGCTTGGAGTGTACAGAATTTATGAAATCCTCCTTTAAGCATTTAGACATGCTTGAAGGAGTCACAATTTTTGTTGTGTATTTTTTCACTGGTGGTTTTCCTGTTGAAAAAATTATTAACAATATGTCACAATAGGCAATAAATCAAATTAGTTAGAAAATAAAATCATACTCTTTGGCTTCTTTTCCCAGTGGCTTTTCAGCCTAGCATTGCTTATGCCTTTAGGTCTACACTTTATAGGGTCTTTCAGTTGTACATTGCCACCCTGTGTAGACTTGTATGTCTTTCTCTTCCATAAAACAACCAAATCGAGTTTTGCAGATGTATCCTTCAACGAAGCCAATAGAAATTCTTCACCACCCTCATTCAGCTGCGCTCGTATGCTCATTTCATATGCAAACCTGCTGATATAATTTCTGAATATGAATCATCTACTAGCTTCAGAGCTATTCTAAGAACTTTCTTTCAAATTGAGACCATAATATATATCTTGTCGAGCTCGTGCTAACCATCACAACAGTAGGAACTTCTCAGGGATTTTCCCAATAGCCATTTGCCTCAAAACTATTATGCAGTGAGACCACAATAAATCCATCGTTTCAAACTTAATGCAGGAGCATTGAATGTTATCATTTTGTGCATCAAAATCAACAACCCATGGTTTAGAGTGATCATTTTTCTCTGTGTAATAGACAAATAATTTTGAAGAATCACTAGACTCACGCTCTACACTCATTACACCAACACCTTGTAAAAATGCTTGTTCAAAAAATGAATATATTTTCTTTGAATAAAATTGAGCAGCTTGCTTTAATATTGAGCAGTTTTTTATTGCAGGTTCTATTTCATACTGGTTGTATCTATAATCCTCATCTTGTTCATTCCGGCTCCAATTCCTTATCACCTTCTCTAAACCCAGAAAGCAATCAGTTATAGAACTTGTGGGTTTAGAAATGCCATGACACATATTATTAGTAGACTCGCTACGTTGTGTGGATAGAATGTCCATGCTAAAACAATTCTTATTGAAGGTTGTTGACCACTTATTCCTTATCCTATAAAGATCCTGCAACCAAACATGATCTTGGAGGTTCCCTTGTATGATCAATTTAGCCCATGCATTTTCAAACTCCTCCTCAGAGTCACATCTGCTCAAACACTTATTGAAGAGGCCTTTGACTTTGTTGTTGGTATTGTAGCACGATACTTTTGATGGAGCCTTTTTACGGATATACCATTGGCACAATCTATGATGACTTTGAGGTAGTGCAACTTCTATGGCCCTAGCCATTGCCTGGTCTTGATCTGTATATATTGTTTATAGCTGTTTATCACCCATCATTCAAACAAAAGTTGTAAATACCCACATAAATGATTCAATTGTCTCTTCATACAAGAAGGCCACCCCAAGAAAAATGTTTTGCCAATGATTGTTAACCCCGACAAATGGTGCACATACCAAATTATACTTATTAAGCCTATAACTTATATAAAAAATTACCACATCACCAAAGCAGTCATAATCTATCTTACCAATCCCATCAGCCCAAAAAAAATTAACAATCTATCAAATTCATCCTTCTGGACATCCCAAGAGAACATGTTATCATTCTGTTGACATTCTTTAAATAACTCAATCAAAGTATTAGTGTCCCTA
>NW_021432727.1:0-328 GCF_001605985.2 Dendrobium catenatum | reverse complement strand
AACCGTCATTAAAATGATCTTAAATAACTGATCATATAGGATGAACACCTGTTCATTTGTACGATATTATGGACAAAAAGTTTGTATGAAAGGATGTCTCATAAATTATGTGATTATAAAAAGTAATTTCATTTTGAACGTACTTGTTTATATATAACAAAATTTATTTTGTATGTACGAACCCTTTAATCGTATTGTACGAACCAATTTTCATATGTACGAAAGATCATTTTTCCTTAAATAGAATGCTTTTGAACTCAAATCTCATTCACTTCAATATCCTTTCAAATCCTTCTCATCTTCCAATCCTTTAATGGCAAATTCTAGC
>NW_021432726.1:0-249 GCF_001605985.2 Dendrobium catenatum | reverse complement strand
ATGGGAGTTGGAGGTTCTGTGTTGATTACAGAGCTCTGAACAAGGAGACAGTGCCTGATAAGTTTCTCATCCCTGTGATTGACGAGTTGATGGATGAGCTACATGGAGCTGCTTTATTCACCAAGATTGATCTGAAATCAGGCTATCACCAGATCAGGATGAGGAAGGAAGATGTGCAGAAGACGGCCATCAGGACTCATGAGGGCCACTACAAGTTTCTGGTGATGCCTTTTGGCCTCACCAATGCAC
>NW_021432725.1:0-224 GCF_001605985.2 Dendrobium catenatum | reverse complement strand
TTTATAAATTTCATTAGTCTTATTTAATCTTAATTGTACTTAAATCGGATTATAATTTGAGATTAATTACATTAGAAAATCTAGTCTTTCTAAATTTAAAAGTTGTTTATAACTTGTTATAATTAGAACTTTTAAATTCATGTCTATTCATTTAGACTACATAAAAGTTAATATTATTATTGCAATATAGATGTTTTCTTATTTTGTATTTCTATGCTCAAGTG
>NW_021432724.1:0-985 GCF_001605985.2 Dendrobium catenatum | reverse complement strand
ACCTTTATGTGGATAGGTTGAATAAATCCTACATATTTCAATTTCAGGAAATACATATAATAATATAGCATTTGACATTTAACTGTCGTTTGATGTCTTGCAACGAAGGACTTCTCTGTATTCCCTTATAAAAGTTCTTTGAAAAAATCTCATGCTACTACAATACATCATGACTTCTTTGAAAGGGAAATCAAATCATAGATAATTGATGATGTTTACTTGGGGTTATAATAACATATAGAGTAAGTGAACTAGTGGATCGTATCGATTGGGTCACTTTATTCCTTCTCTTGTATAGGATTACTCATCCAAGAATTGAAGAATTGCAATCTCTTCCAAGTTAAATTGATAACTCTCGAATAGTCATGGATAAACCACGAATAGATCTAATAAAATTTTGTGGCACACACGCCACCGGATCCGCAACATGTATACAAGCGGACAGAAGGCGTTCGTAGGCCCCTTAAATGAAGTTTTGGGTATTTTCTAAATAAAATTGCTCTCGCATAATGGATCATGTTTAAATATTTTAAAATGCCCCTTATGTATTAAATATGATCTCTTAAATTAAAATCAATTCCTGCATGTGCTCCGGTCAACATGTTAAAAGTACAAACACCAGTGACCGAGAATGCTGCGCAGGGTCAAATGCTACAACCCGCATGTGCTCCAATCGTCACATCTAAATTACAAATCCAACGATTCGAAAATGCTGCGCGGGTCAAATATTCAAGTTCCATCCTCCTCCTTAAAAGGACTGGAGTCGACATGACTTGAAATATAAAATATCTCCCAAATTCCTACGAAAAATACAAATAACTTTGAAGTCACCCCGATGATGGCCGTGTTGACTGAAAATCTCAACCGGAGGGGTCAAATTTCAAATCTCAAATGTCAAATCTCAAATCACACAACAATTCAAATTCTTAAAATGAAATATATCACCTTAAAACTTAAAATTAAAAATCATCCACCTCCCGCAACC
>NW_021432723.1:0-283 GCF_001605985.2 Dendrobium catenatum | reverse complement strand
TTTTTTTTTTTTTTTTTTTTTTGAAATAAAAAGATAAGAGCTTACAAATAGGATGAAAAGAACCACTAAAGAGACCTATATTTTTCCCCTTGGGAGTACTACAAGCATTTCCATGAAGAGCATTTTGATTTTTTGCAAAGTCGTATTCTACATAAATAAGTTGTAACATTTAAGATTTATATTGGGCAAAAGTCTTCTCATTCTGAGAGTATTGTAATCCTTTGAATGGTTAAATGGTGGAGAATTATGCTAAATCTTTTTTGAAATTTTGTTATTTATTAAT
>NW_021432722.1:0-275 GCF_001605985.2 Dendrobium catenatum | reverse complement strand
TCTCCACAACAAACATTTTTTATTGAAGGAGGATAATCATTTGATCCTGAAATTAAGAGAACCCTTTCTAAAATTCAAAAAGTAAAAAATTTTAAAAATGACTCAACCTGAGTTAGAGTGAAGTCATTTTAGTCCACTTAAGGATTAACCTTTAGTAGACATAAAACATAAATATACCTATAATTTAAGATAATAATTTTGAATTAAAACTAGTTATTATTCAAATGGTTTAAAACTATCTGTATGGATGAACTCCCATAGAATATCCTAATTTA
>NW_021432721.1:0-937 GCF_001605985.2 Dendrobium catenatum | reverse complement strand
GCTTGATGTACATTTTATAGAGTACATTACATGATATTAATACAAAGAGTTATTGTTGACATGTTCGTTTGGTCTGAAGGACCGTAGTCAGAGGGTGATGGAGGTCGGAAGACTTGTAGTCGGTGGGCGACGTATGTCAGGAGGACCGTAGTCGGTTGGCAACGGAGGTCGGAAAGACTATAGTCTGTGGGCTACGTAAGTAAGGAGGACCGTAGTTGGCGTGCGACAAAGGTCGAAAAGATTGTAGTCGGCAGGAGACATAAGTCAGGAGGTCCGTAGTTGACGGGTGACGGAGGTCGGAAGGACTGTAGTAGGCGGGCGACGTAAGTAAGGAGGACCGTAGTTGGCGTGCGACAGAGGTCGAAAAGACTGTGGTCGGCAGGCGACATAAGTCAGGAGAACCGTAGTCAGCGGGCGACAGAGGTCAGAAAGACTGTAGTCGACGGGCGACATAAGTCATGAGGATCGTAGTTGACAGGCGACGGATATCGGAAAGACTGTAGTTTGATGACGGAGATCAGAAGGACAGTGTCAGGTAGAAGTCCAACAATGGAAATAAATGCATCTTTGCATAGACGTCCAGCGAAGTCCGATAATCGGTAGAAGTCCGGCGTCGGGTAGAAACTTGGCGAAGAGTAAAGATCCGACGTCGGGTAGGAGTCCGGCGTTTGTTGGTGTTAGAGGAGAGCTCCGGCTTCACTTGGGCGGAGTTTCAGCGTCATGAGGGAAAACTTTGGTGTAAATTGGGAAGAATTTCAGCATCACGTGGAAGTTGGGCAGCATTCATGCGTTCTCCCGAATATCACTCAGAATCCCGACGTGTTCAGGAGGCAGGACGAACTCTGGAGGTGGTCGAGGAGGACAGGATTCTCCTTTTCCTCTTTCTCCTCTTCTTCTCTTTTTCTTCTCTCTCTTCACTTGAGTCCCCTTTGTGTAG
>NW_021432720.1:0-608 GCF_001605985.2 Dendrobium catenatum | reverse complement strand
AAAGAGTGTGAATAGTCAAGGGTTCTCTGCCCACACTAGGAGAGTGTAAAAGGACGAAGGTTTCTCTGCCCACACTAGGAGAGTGTGAAAGGACGAAGGGTTCTCTTCCCACATCGGGAGAGTGTAAAAGGATGATGGTTCTCTGCCAAGAATGGGGATAGTGTAAAAGAATGACGGTTCTCTACCGCACCGGGTAGTGGTGGAAAGAGGTTTTGTAAAGGCTTCTCCACCTTGCTGTGGGTGGTAAAAGAGAGTCACTAGTGGTATTAGTGCAATACTCGGAGGGTGCCTCCAGGGAGTGGATGAAGGTCAAGTTTGACCGAACCACTATAAATCTTGTGTCTTTTATTTTTCGTTGCTTTTTATTTTGTTGATTTTTGTTTCTAGTTTGTGGTTGAAAAATCTATTTCTACAAAATTCATTAAAGTTTATTTTTCGGTTTAAAGTTTTTAAAAAGAGGGATTAATTTTTAATTACCAATTAACCCCTCTGTTGGTTAGCTGCTGGGACATAAGCTTAGGTTTAACAACCTAATTCATAGTGATCGAGCATCAACAAGTGGTATCAGAGCTTTGTTTCAAAATCAAAAGTTTAGACTACTCTTTGAT
>NW_021432719.1:0-368 GCF_001605985.2 Dendrobium catenatum | reverse complement strand
AATACTCGACTCGACTCGACTCGTTTACACCCCTAGCCCGAGCTTGTCTCAGAACCTAAGTCTAAATTGGGTACTGAAAAAGTGACCCGAACCTAGCTAGTGCAATGCAAATTTGGTCTTACCCTGGCCTGGATTGGGGAGCCAGCTAAACCACCTAGGCGCTTTAAAAACATATATCAAGTCATTTAATGTTAGAATGGTAGGGACGTTATTTGAGATAGGTTTTTGAGAGCGGGGCCGACATCTAGAGCGGATCCTAATTGGCCCCTTTGACTTATATTGGGTTTGATGCTTAAGCTAATGTAATTAAAGATTTAAAGATTTTTAAATGAGTTGCTAATATGATGCATGATAATCGACTCGATTAA
>NW_021432718.1:0-220 GCF_001605985.2 Dendrobium catenatum | reverse complement strand
AGACGCAAGAACCTCCATTACCGTCTACACTATCAATTCCTTCATATCATTGCGATTATGAGACTATGAGTAGTGGTTCTATTGAGTAGTGCTCTGATGATGATGGTGCTGATCTTTTACCAGTGGTTAATGATGGAGTTGCAGTTGATAACAAGGAGATAAAATTCTAACTTTTTCTTTCCAGATCCAATCCTCTCCCTCTTTGTTATTTTTCATAGAC
>NW_021432717.1:0-562 GCF_001605985.2 Dendrobium catenatum | reverse complement strand
ATAAACCCTAGATTTTCTTACACTTGAAAAATCTAACATTAAACTAAAAAAGAAAAATACCTAAAATCCAATGTGGAGTACTCCTAGAGGGCGGCCAGAAACTTCAACTTCACCGGAGAGAAGCTGCGCCGGCGGGAGAAGCGGTTGGAAGGGAAGCCGACGGGTGTGGTTCGTGCGGGAGCTCTCTGTTTCGCGAACTGGAGCCGTGTGGGAAAGAAAATTTCGGGAGAACTAGAGTCGTGCGGGTTTAAGGACAAAAAAATCTTCATTTTAAGTGGGTGGGCCTGTTCCCATGAGGCGTACGCCTCACCCAGAGTTGCGCAATTGCGCCTCTAAGGCGTGCCTCAGTCCAAGTGAGGCGTACGCCTCTGCCAGGGGTGGAATTGCGTAAGCCTCAAGGCGCGCAATTTTAAAAAGAGGTGTGCACTAGGTATATTCATAGTATATGCCTTGCCTTGGAAATATTTTTAATTATTTAGAGTTTTAGCACATTTTGAGGCAAATTAAAACACTCAAAATATTTTGTTTTATGTCATATTTGTTATCATATGGTCATTCTATA
>NW_021432716.1:0-1159 GCF_001605985.2 Dendrobium catenatum | reverse complement strand
AAAATAGGGAGATAAAATTTGGACATGTCAAAGACATATTAAATTTCAATCTCCCAAAATTTCAGGCCTGGTGAACTTGTATTTAAAGAGTTATTAAAGAAATTTATAAAATTCTCAAACTAAAATTAAACCTAACACTGACCTAACCAGGGCCTGGAACAATGGGGTTTTTGTAAGTCTCCCTGAGACCTTTCAAATGAGCCTAAGAACACCTAATTTAGACAAGTGTGGAGGGAGTTATGATTTTTTTAGGTTCCCTTGAATTTCTGGAATTATTAATTCAACCATTACACAGTCAGCCACCCTTTACACACGCCGCGCACCGATTGGCTGGGCAATGATTGGCACTGACCGTTAACGGTCTGATTAACCACAGTCGTTGGATGGTGGATCGGACGGCTGGGATTAAACGCGCTCCGATACCGCGGGATCTAATCCGAGCCGTTGATCGAAATCAACGGCTGAGATTGCATCTTCAACCTCCCGCACGTATCCGAGACCATGAGGCTTCTCCAGCGTGATTCGAGCGATCCCGCCAGAGAACTCTGATGAAATTTCACAGGGAGGATCAGGACAGTGGAAACCTTCAATCCAACGAAGGAAATCCGTTGGGGTGAAGGATTCCTTCACACTTGATCGGACTACCTAGCTAGGGAGCTCGGGATGAAGAGATTATCATAGAGATAGTCTCAATGGATGAGCTTCTCTATCGGAAAGCTTCAGGGGACGATGGTGAACTGATCTTCTTCAGACGTCGGGACCGGAAGACGGCCGGAGGTGCGACTTTGAGCGGGATACCGGAAGCTTTCACGGGTGCTTGCTCGAACGGATGAAGGGATCGATCTGGGAACTTGAAGGGAGACCCTGGGAGGTCGAAGGAGCTCTGGGGAATGATTTCGAACGATTGGGGATCTGTCTGGCACTCTGGTGAGCTCGAGCCTATTCGGCCACCTCTCGCGGGCTTGGACGGGCGAGACTGAGCTGGAGGGGGCTCAGATTAATGCCAGGTGGAAGAAGGCGACGTCCTAGGGAGATCGTGGGGATCAAACTGGTGGGCAGCAGCTTTGAGTCAGGGGTTGTCTTGGGGGGACCACCGGAACTCGTTCTCCATTTGTTGCGACTGCCACCGGCCATTGTTTGGGTCGGGTTGACTAGGGGA
>NW_021432715.1:0-201 GCF_001605985.2 Dendrobium catenatum | reverse complement strand
TTGTAGAGAACATAATATATTTCATTACTGTTTTTGATATAGTGATTATAAGTTACTACTCCCATATTTTGGTTGTTCATACTGCATGTCTCATTCCTTTGGTTGTTCATAACATATCTCTTTTTATAGCAGGTCCTTCAAGTGTGTTTTGTGAAAAACCACTGCAAGAGCAAGGTTATTGCAAATCATAGCAAATATACC
>NW_021432714.1:0-266 GCF_001605985.2 Dendrobium catenatum | reverse complement strand
AAGCTAAAATTTTTTGAACTAAAAAATTGTTTTAGAAAACAAAAAAAAAACCCGCCCCAATGAAGTCTAAGTAATGAGATTATCAAATCTAGAATCGAATAATTATTTGGCAGATTTAATTAAATCAGTCCAATAAATCCACTGTATAAATTAAAACTTTTAACATCCTGATTATATTACATTTTAAATATTAAAATCTTTAAGTATACATTTAAATAACATTAAAGATGTCAAAATCGGATTGTTGGTCGGGTTCAAGACGAATC
>NW_021432713.1:0-319 GCF_001605985.2 Dendrobium catenatum | reverse complement strand
CAAGAGACAATAAAATGATTTACTTTTTGATCGTCTGTACGAAAATTTTTTGTCTGTACGATCGGTCAAGTCAAAAAGCCTGTACAAAGGGACGCATCGTAAGTTGTGTTGATTATGAAAAGCCGTTACATTTTGGACGAATTGGATCGTCTGTACGAAATGATTTCGTCCAGACGAATAATGATTTTTTCGTCCAGGATGAATATTTTTGTCCAGGACGAACGTATCGATTTTCTTTAAATATGAAGGCTTTCTAACTTAACAATCACACTTCCAAACTCAATTTTCAATCCCTTTCTACTTCAAATCGACAATGGCC
>NW_021432712.1:0-227 GCF_001605985.2 Dendrobium catenatum | reverse complement strand
ACTAGCTTTACGTCTCTTGGCCACGTGATATTCTTCTAGATAATTCTCCATAACGATCTGATGGAGAGATTGAGGGTCAACTGAAGTTTCATCCTGCTGACTTGAATCTGGTATTTTTTCTACCCTCGGGAATTGTAGTAGAGCAGGTTCCAACACTCTTCGAGTGTAAACTCCAATGAATATAGGACTTTCCTCATTGATGTTCGCCATTTCTTTGGCTAATTTGG
>NW_021432711.1:0-286 GCF_001605985.2 Dendrobium catenatum | reverse complement strand
AAAGTCAACTTTTTGGTCAAATATAGGTCAAAATCAGTTCAAAACTTCAAACATTCATAACTAATTGTAGAAAAATCCGATTTCAGCGTACTTACCTTCTAATTGATCGTATTAAAGTCTAGTATTTTAATAAAATATTAACTTTCTAGAAAATACTCATAATTAAAAAGTCAATTTTTGACCCCTTGATTAAGTGATTAGAATAATCCAGAAAATTCCTAAAATTTGAAAATTGTCTTAAAACTCCAGAAATCATTAATAAACCTTAAAATCAATATCAAATCAT
>NW_021432710.1:0-539 GCF_001605985.2 Dendrobium catenatum | reverse complement strand
ATGTCAGAAAGGTAAGTCGCCGAACTTCTTGCTTCCGATTCCTTGCGGTTCTGAGAGCGTATGTGTGCGTGAGTGTGCGTAAGAGTGAATGAGCGAATGAGAGAGGATTTTATGTCGTGAGTATGTCAGTTTGCTGAAACGTCGTGTCCGATCGTTTATGTCGGTGGGTTTGTCGCTGGGGAGCCGTTACAGTCAACATTACCAAGAGCTTGTACCAACATATTAAGTGACATCATCAATTAGATGCTAGCCATGAGCTCCAACATATCCCAAGTGCCACCATTCAAGTTGAAACACCATCATTGATGTTACTTCCTTCATCACCTTTATATGGTCGTTGTCGCTGCTTTCACTTAGACTTGCCACTTGGACATGAGTCCTCTTAAATGCCCCCTTCTATATGTTTTCCCCTCTAATGCTCCACACCCACCTTCTTATCTGTTATCATTACATTCATAAAAAAACGCCAACTTCATTGGGTCCAATATACAACGGATTTAGCCCAATTTAAATTACAAAATTTTGATTTCAACTTGAAT
>NW_021432709.1:0-216 GCF_001605985.2 Dendrobium catenatum | reverse complement strand
AATTGGTAAACAAAAAATAAATTGGCATTGAAGCTTAAAACAATCTTAATGGTTAAAATAATTTTTTTAGCAAATTCTAAAACGAGTAATTGTGTTTTCTTAATTACTTTTCTTTGCTCTTGTAAGTTAATTCTTAAATGAGAAAATAATCATAATATTAAATTATTTGAAATAAAATATATCTTTTGATGTATATATTTAAATAATAATTAGATA
>NW_021432708.1:0-200 GCF_001605985.2 Dendrobium catenatum | reverse complement strand
AATTTTTCTGCACCTAGAACCCCTCAACAAAATGGGCTAGTCGAAAGGAAAAACAAAACATTAATAGAAGCCGCCCGAGCAATGTTGGCAGAATACTCACTTCCTAAATATTTTTGGGCTGAGGCATTTAGCACTGCATATTATGTTCTGAATAGGGTGAATATGAGATCGAATTTAAACAAAACACCCTATGAGTTGCT
>NW_021432707.1:0-463 GCF_001605985.2 Dendrobium catenatum | reverse complement strand
ATAACATCCCCTTGTGTGCTAGCATATGCTGTGAAAAGTTTGACTCTCCATGAATTCATATTTAATATCCTTATCCTATTGATATATGTCGAGTGGTACTTCCTATAACTCGGTATATATCGTAGAATTGAGATTTTGTTATGGTTATCTTTAATCTTCTAAAAGAAAATTTTCTTTCAAAAAGTATCTAATTTTAATTTCTTCTTAAATTCTAAAAACTCAAAACCAAACATCAATGGCTAGCAAATTGATTTTCTCTTTTGACCGAGAACTGTCTTCTCAAGTGACTTAGTTGGGAAGTATTATAATGTTTGGAATGGGCTTTAGCACTCTCGAACTTTCAATGGATGGCTAGTAATAAGGAGAAATAGCCCAAGTTGATTGTCGAGGCCCCTACTAAGGTTAAGTATATTTTTGAGGTGGGGTTTGAAATTACTGAACGACAAGAGGGGGTGAATTCGAT
>NW_021432706.1:0-1330 GCF_001605985.2 Dendrobium catenatum | reverse complement strand
AAAAAATTGTGAAACCCTTTAAGTAAAAAAAGCTAAATTCTTAAACATTGAGGCGCCTTTTAGTAAAATAATTAGAATTTCATTAAGAAACTCCACAGTTAAGCGTGCTCATCCTAGAGAAATATGCTGACGATGGCTCGACCCCAAGCTCGCCCACAGGGGTCGCATTGTACAGCTCGAGCTCTACCTCGCAGCCGCATTTGACCCTTAGCCTGCCTCACTTGCGTCCACCCCGCAGCTTATGTCCCTATTTTGGTGGTGTCCCGCAGCCCAACTCGTTACACCCGCATTTCGCACATGCCCCCGCGCTTGGTAGCTATAGACTGCCTTGGTCACCCGTGGCCCCAGCCCTGCACGCTTGCCCCTAGCCCCTCGAGCTTGCCATCTCTTACGGCATGCTTGCTCGTCCGCCCCACAACCAGCGCTCGCGTACCCAGTAACCTGCACTGGAGTTAACATATCGGGTCAGGTCGACCCGGGTTTGGTGCGAGCCAGGTTCGGGTTTGATTTTCCAGCCCATTTTCAGAATTGGGTCGGGTTAAACAGTAACGAGTCATTTTTAGGTTGGACCCGAACCCGACCGATCAACCCGTTTTGACACCCCCCTAGTTATAAATGACATAAAAGCAATTCACCAGCCAGAAAATAGGAACTAAGTTCCATACAAGACAAAGTGCTATGCCTGGGAGCCTCCTCTTAAACTCTATATGGGACAAAATGCTATATGATGGAAGTCACCACTTGAACTCATAGGGGTGCCTTTAGAATCCTATTTACATGGTGGATTATTTTGATATAAATATGCTGACGAGGATGTTAGTTACTTAAGTGGAGAAAATAGGAACTAAGTTCCGTACAAGACAAAGTGCTATGCATGGGAGCCTCCTCTTGAACCCTAGATGGGACAAAATACTATATGGTGGAAGTCTTCACTTGAACTCGTAGGGGAGCCTCTAGAATCCTATTTACCTGGTGGATTATTTTGATATAAATATGCTGACGAGGATGCTAGTTACTTAAGTGGAAAAAATTGTGAAACCCTTTAAGTAAAAAAAGCTAAACTCTTAAACATTGAGACGCCTATTAGTAAAATAGTTAGAATTTCATTAAGAAACTCCACAGTTAAGCATGCTCATCCTGGAGAAATCTTTGGATGAGTAATATCTCAGGAAGTTACACCAACAAGATAAAATCGTAAGGCCCTTGGGCCAAAGCGAACAATATCTCGATTGTTAAAAATTTGGACTATTATAGGTAAAGAATGACGACTCTTAAATGTTTATTGAAAGTCACATGTGAAGTGACTTAAGATAATGAATAATGATGATAA
>NW_021432705.1:0-563 GCF_001605985.2 Dendrobium catenatum | reverse complement strand
TGAGCAAAAATTTAAAGAAGATAAAGAGATCATCACTATCGTATCATACGATCGTCCAAAAAATTGAAAATTAAAAGTGAACCGACTTAATATCGTATCATACGATCGTCGATCATCTGTTTGAACAATTCAAAAAAAAATAGGTACGATCCTGTATGAACCGTATTTCAAACATTGTTACTTTTCTATACGAACTTATATTGTAATGTATGAATAGTTCAAAACTGAATATGTTCATATGGTATAAGATGGCATGAATCTTATTTCATGCACTATCAGTCTTCTGTAAGAAAGAATATCATACTGTATGAACAGTTAACATAAATCAGGTTTTGTTTGGTATGAACATGGACGACCCCCAATTTCGTACATTATCAGTCATTTGTATTAACTAACATTATATTGTACGAACAATCCAAAAAATAATTAAATTCGTTTAAAATGAACTTGTACGCACCCGATTTCATACACTATCAGGCATTTGTACTAACTAACTTCATACAGTATGAACAATACAAAAATATAAGTCATGATTTCATTAACTATATTTTGGAGGATAAATA
>NW_021432704.1:0-230 GCF_001605985.2 Dendrobium catenatum | reverse complement strand
CTAATCTCTTTTATCAATATGAATATTAGTAGAAATAATTCTATTGATTAAAACATTAATATGTATTTGTAATCATTTCTTCACAAATCTCATACAATACTTCGAAATTTTTTGAATACAATACATCTTCCAATTGTTGAGTATAAAAGGAAAACTATAAATTAAAAAGAAGTAAAATAAGAAAAATTTTAGCTAGTCTCACCCTCCTGATCCTCTTTTCTAACCTAAAA
>NW_021432703.1:0-221 GCF_001605985.2 Dendrobium catenatum | reverse complement strand
GTTCATGTCCCAACAAGAGAGGTGAAAGAACTTGGAAATTGATTCCAAGTTGCCAATGATTCATGCAATCTAAACTTGGAACTTTGAGAATGCTCCAAGCATTAGGCACAAAGGAAGATTCTCCATTCCTCCATGAATGTTTTGGATCCATGGAAAGAGAAGATGCGCATATGAAAGGAATTTCCCTACGTCCTTTAGAGTTTTGGACTCAATTAGGAGAG
>NW_021432702.1:0-242 GCF_001605985.2 Dendrobium catenatum | reverse complement strand
GGTGGAAAACTATTAGAATTTCGAATGCTGATTATTTGTTGCCATAATTAAGATTATAATTATTTTTTTGGCTTAAATTTACCAATAAGGGAAACAAAGTGATTTTGTTTCAGCATATAGATGCCTGCCCCTTTTTTTATCCATATAATTGGAGTGATATTTGCTTTGGGTGCTTTAAGCAAAATGTGATCCTTACGAAATGATGTGAATTTCCATCTTCGTGGCAACTTACCTAAGTGAAT
>NW_021432701.1:0-1518 GCF_001605985.2 Dendrobium catenatum | reverse complement strand
ACGTTTTGTAGTGCAATACTTAGAGGGTGCCTCCAAGAAGTGGACGTAGGTCGAGTTGACCGAACCACTAAAAATTCATGTGTTCTTATTTTCTTGCTTCCGCACTTTTATTTTTACATTTATTTTTGTGGTGTGATTTTGGTTTATGTGATTTTCATTCTTTCTGAAAAGAAATTTTTAAAATATCAATTCACCTCCCCCTCTTGCTTACCTTGGGACTAAGTTCATAAGGGCTTAACATCCCTAACAAACTTTCAAAGTCACCTTAAGAAAATCCTAAGGACCTATCCTAAGCTTGGATTGGGGTGAAATCACTAGCTCTAAACTCCTTATACTACACATCACCAGCACACACAAGATAAAAACCTAATTCTCATTGGAAAGGTTATAATTCCATTTTAAATTCAAGGGTCAACCCATGACCCTTGAATCCAAAATTAGGAAATAATGCCCTTAAACATGTCAAACAGGGGAAATAAAATTTGGGCAAGTCAGGGACATGCCCAAATTAATTTTCACAAAATTCCAGGTCCTGGGGAATTAAATTTAAGCAATAAATACAATAATTTCAATAACACTAATATTGAAATTAAACTCAACATAGATGCAATCAGAACCTGGAACCATAGGGCTGTATGAGACCTTTCCAATGAGGCTAAGAACACCTAATTTGATTAAGTGTGCAGGGAGATATCAATTTTTGAAGATCCCTTGATTTTTCTGTGAAATTACTCCAATAATTACCCAGTCAGCCGGCTCTTTACACGCGGCTCACTGTGATTGGCGGGGCAATCATTGGCGTTGACTGGGTAACGGTCAGGTTAACCATTACCGTCGGATAGAAGATCGAACAGCCAAGATTAAACGGGCTTCGAGGCCACGGGATCTAATCCGCTCCGTTGATTGAAATCAACGATCTGGATTTCATCTTCAACCTCCCGCGCGAACCCGAGACTATGAAGCTTCTCCGGCGTGATCCAAGCGATCCCGTCGGCAAACTTTGGCGAAACTTTGCGGAGAGGATCAGGGGAGAGGGAGCTTTCAATCCAACAGTGGAGATTTGCTGGGGTGAAAGTTCCCTTCACAATTGACCAGACTACCTAGCTAGGGAGCTCGGGATTGAGATATTACCGTAGAGAAGGTCTCAACGGATGAGCCTCTCTATCAGGAAGCTTCAGGGGATGAAGGCGAGCAGATCTCCTTCAGATGTTAGGACCAGAGGATGGCTGGAGATGCGACTTTGAGCGTGGTGCCGAGAGCTTTCGCCGAAACTCGTTTGAACGGATCGACGGGATGGCCTGGGGAGATGCAGAACGGTACTAGGAAGACGAAGGAGCTCTGGCGAATTATTTCGAATGCTTGGGATCGTATGATGGCCTCTAGGGAGCACTACCCTATTCAGCCACCTCCCGCGAGCTTGGACGATAGGGATTGACTGGGAGGGACCTCGGATGGGCGCCAGGTGGAAGGGGACATTGTCCCAGAGAGCTCGTGAGCCTCAAACCGGCGAGCCACAGC
>NW_021432700.1:0-274 GCF_001605985.2 Dendrobium catenatum | reverse complement strand
CAAAACACTTGCCACAGATTAGGCCTAAGCAGCATAGGAGACATCCTCGGGAGAAGGCATTTGAGGATGTTAAAGGTAAAATCACATTAAAAAAAGAGATGGTTTTGAGTTTCATTTTGGGTCTTGCAGAAAGCACAAAGAGTAACAACCGGAATTCCCCTAGCAGCAAGAGCCTGTGCAGTTTTAAGACCATATTTGAATGCAATCCAGGTGAAAATGGAGAAACGAATGGCATAATGTTTGTGCCAAACAAAATTATACCAGGACACTTTCT
>NW_021432699.1:0-410 GCF_001605985.2 Dendrobium catenatum | reverse complement strand
TCGTCCCAATCCGTTGCTAACGTGGATCGTATTGTACAAAGAAGAGGAATCGTACAATACGGTAGGTCATTATGCGGGAAGATTTTCGTACAGTACGATCAACAGAGCTGAAATCTGCCTACTGGTGGATGTATGTAGATTGTGATATATCATACAGTACGATATAAATCGTACAATATGATGAACAGTCAATGTTAAGTGTTGGTGTGGTGAGTGTGTGGTGATCAGGAGCAGCCCTAAAGATTTTTTTGTTTTTATTTTTTTTTATTTTGTTTTTTTTTTATTTTTTGGTGTTATTATTATTATTATTATTATTATTATTATTTTATGCATTTATATATATGACACCTAATCTAGTCCTCAAGGTGCTAATGTGTCAAAAGCTAATAGTTTTGTGAATATGTCTGCCA
>NW_021432698.1:0-365 GCF_001605985.2 Dendrobium catenatum | reverse complement strand
TTGAAAGACTTCAAGCTTTTCCGGCTCAATTTTATAGAAGTGTGTAGTTTCAAAAGTCTCTTTATTGACTTTTGAGTCTTGGTTTGTTGGAGAAGGTGTCTCTAACTTTTAAAAGATCACCTGCATATACTTTGAAAGAGAAATCTTTGTATTCTTTAGCACAAAATAGTATTTGAATTAATAATTTTAAATATTTATTCGGAGATCTCGGCATGCAGCACGATGTCGACCCGAATAAATATTTAAAATTCCCCCTGTCTCACAGGGACATTTTAGGGAAGGATAGAATTAGAATTTTGAGATTTTAAATATTTATTTGGGGATCTCAGCACGCAGCGCGATGTCGACCCAAACAAATATTTAAA
>NW_021432697.1:0-305 GCF_001605985.2 Dendrobium catenatum | reverse complement strand
TTTGAATTAAAGAATAATATTTTTGTTTTTCAAAAAATTTTTAACAAATATTAAAAAATACAAGACAATAACACAAGCCAAATGACACAAAATCAAAATACAAACAAACCCAATAATATCTCTCCCTTTTTGACAACAACAAAAAATGAAGAAGAAATAGACAAGAAATGTAAGTAATTATATGAAATCCATTTGAAAATTTAATCTAAAGAGTGATTGACATAAGATATGCAATTTAAAACTAATAACATTAGGTAAATCATAGAAAGTCATAGAATTTAAGAAGTGATATAACATTGTAAGTA
>NW_021432696.1:52524-73786 GCF_001605985.2 Dendrobium catenatum | reverse complement strand
AATGGTTCAAGAGATAGTTTTTCAGGAACTATTTCTCTTTCTTCATCAATTAGTTTAAAGTTCAAAAAAACTGCATTAATGAAGAATAAAAATTACTCTACTTTGGAACGTGGCTCTTTTGATTCAAGGCACAAGTTATCCATGATCGTATAGGATGATATTATAATGGCTTAGACGATATGACCAAAAATCTTCTTATCATCCCAAGCCGTCCGGGTTGATCGAGCAAAATTTATGCTGATCATCCAGGATGATATCCATATCATCCTTGACGATAAAGTCAATTTCTATAAAATAAGAGTTATTCCAAAATTATTCTATTTAAGATCTCTTGTTCTACCCAAGAGCTCATCTATTGCTGTTGATCTAACATAAGAGAGCCAGGAGAAGAGGGAGAGAAAGGGAGAGAGAAAGGGAGGGGATCTTGTGAGGGGGAGTTTGTGATGGGGTTTACAAAGGTTGCTCCAAGCAAGGATCCATCATTGTCTTCTCCAGTCATCATCCTTAGTTCATTTGGGGTTCTAGAGAGGTAAATTTCAGCATTTAATTAAAGTTCTCTTCATGGTTAAGGAGGAAGCAAAAGGAGTTGGGTTCTCTGCCAACTTCTGGAGAAAGTAAAAGGAGTTAGGTTCCTTGCATGCTTTTGGAGAAAGCAAAAGGAGTTGGGTTCTTTGCCTCACCTGGGTTGGTGGAAAGGAGGTTTGTATAGGCTTCTCCGCCTTGCTGTGGGGGCAAAAGGAGAGACACTGAGTTTAGTGTAATACTCGGAGGGCACCTCCGGGGAGTGGACGTTGGTCGTGTTGACCGAACCACTATAAATTTTTATTTTCTTTATTACTGCTTCAACATTTAATTTTTATACTTTGATCTCTATAGTGAATCTCGATTTTTGTTTTAAGATTATGGTTTGATCAAAATATTTTTTAAAATACCAATTCACCTTCACACCTCTTGGTTAGCCTTGGGACTTGTTTATAAGGGCTTAACATCCCTATCATACTTTTAGAATGCATTTTCTAATTGAACATGTTTTTTTTAGGTAATCATGCTCAGTAGTTAATTCAGAATTATTCTTTTTTAAAATGTCAAATTCAACTAACAAAGCCATTTAATTACTATCTAGAGTGGAATTATCTTTCCTTAAGCATTCATGCTCTTTTTACAGAATTGAAAAGTCGGTTTTAAGGCTTGCAAGTGATTTTCTAAGTTTCCTAAATCTAGTATGAATTTTTTCAAATACTTTAAATAATTGATAATAGGTAATCTCACATTCCACCTCTTGATCAGAATTATCAAGATGATGATATTCCATTAAGCATTGGTTGGCTACCTCCTCTTATGCTAAAATTTCATAACAATTTGATGTTGAGTTTATCAAGAAAGCTTTTTTAGTTGTTTGCTTGCCCTTCTTTAAATTAGTGTTTTCTTTACCCTTCTCCTTGCTTGGTTAAGCTTTAAGAGATAGGTAATTAGACTTTAATTGTATTGACTTCTTGGATTCAAAGAATATAACATCAGAAGAAATTTAAGAGTTCTTAAAAAACTTACCTTTATTCTATTGCTGATGATATTTTTGCTTTTTGCTTAAAAAGCTCTTGAATTGTCTAGTCATTAGTGCAATTTCATCATCAACTTATCTAGAAGAGTCATTGTTAGAATCATTAGCCTTATGGCCTTTGTTTTCTCTTTCCTCTTTTCACCAGCAACAAGCTGCCTTTGACTCACTCCTTACTCATTGGAAATAAGTGAAACAAGTAAGTTATCAATAGAATAAATGTTCATATCTTTAGATTAAATAATGACAAAGTTTTTGCGTCATAGGAAGATGGAAAAAAATTAAGAATTTTGTTAATTTTTTTTTTATTATTTATAATCTCTCTTCCTAAGGCATGTAGGGAAGTAATAATCTGAGTAAATATAGTATAAATATGAGAAACAACTTCACTAGATTTCATACAAAAAAGTTCTTTATCATGAATTAGAATGTTTAATAAAATTATTTGTACCTAGTTTTCTTTCAACTTTTGAAGGAGGAATTTATTTGTACCTAGTTTTCTTTTAAAAAAATTATTGCTATTTGCATTTTCTGAAAAAAAAAAGAATTAGAATGTTTAACCTAGATGTTTCACTTCCTTTGTTCCTTCATATATAATGCAGAGTTTATCAAAAATCTCTTTATCATTACTGCAAGTGGAAACATGTATATAGTCTTCAGATTTTAAAGCACAAAAAAATAGTTCAAACAATTGGCATTCAATATGGCTAAATCTCTATCATTTAAAGTCTATTAAAAAAAGGTACTTCAATTTTTATTCCATTAACAAAGTGAGAAAGAGAAGAATAACCTTTCATAACTAACATCCATATATCATTATCAGTTGATTGTAAAAAAAGTGGATATATAAATTTTCCCAAAATCAAGAATATTATCAAATAGAGGCAGTCAAGAGATTGAATATCTTTCAACAGTATTCTGATTACCTAAGTTTTCCAAAACATAATTTATGAATCTTACTCTAATACCACTTGAAAGATTATGAGAGTTTTTAAACCTTTATGAACTAGTCTGAGGCTACTAAAAGTGGTGTTAAATTAGTTATTTAATAAATTTTTTAAGGCAAAAAGAAAATCTATTTAAAATATTTTCTAATATTTTAAAACAAACAATTTATGTATAAGAAAAACTAATTTTATAGTAATAAAAATTTGATATTTCAACCACATAACATATCACAGAATAATGCAGAAATTAAATGTGGAAAAGTAAACATAAAGAATACACTAGAATTATAGTGGTTTAATCAACTTGACATACATCCACTCCCAAAAAATCTCCTTTCCAGGTATTGCACTAAACGTAGCCTCTCCTTTTGACCCCACAACAAATAGGAGAAGCCCTAACAAAATCTTTCCACTTACTAGGTGAGGTAGAGTACCATGACTCCTTTTACTCCCTTTTAGAGTAGACAGAGAACCTAGGAATCTTTTTACTCCTTCCTAGAGTAGGTAGAGAACCTTAAAATCCTCTTACTCCATCTTGGAGTAGGCAGGGAACCTTAGACCTGATGCGGATGAAATTCTTGCCATAGCCACCAAGGAACTAAAGAAGATGTTTTAAGAAGGTGATGGAAACCTTACTTGGAGCAACCTTTATAAATCCATCACAACTCCCCTCATAAGGATCTCTCTCTCTCTCTCTCTCTCTCTCTCTCTCTCTCTCTCTCTCTCGCTCTCTCTCTCTCTCTCTAAAAGCACTCCTCTCTTCCTTCTCTAAGCTCTCTCTTAGGTTAGCCTAATCACAAAATATACACTCAAGGAATATATGAAAATAAGCCCTAATTTTCAATATTGAGGCATTGATCATCCAATACGGTCAAATAATTATCCTATATGATTAGTTCAAAAATACCAATTTAGCAAGTATGAATTGCATTGCCCTATATGATTAGTTCAAAAGAAATAAGTTAATCATCCTAGATGATGGCAATATAAAAAATTAGTGCAATACCCAGTGATGCCTTATCATCCCAAGTAATTCTTGGTCGTCTAGTACAAATGGGGTAAATCATCCTAGATATTAGTTAAAATATTTTGTTCTTCATCTGGTATGATATGTGACAATCCTTTAGCATCTCATGAAAGTTCTCTATCATCTAGGATTATCTTCACTGATCATAATGTACGATTAGATCGAATCAATTTTACCATTTTTGTTCTCCTAATCACAGGATTAGATTAGGCATGATTGTTATCTATTATCTAGGATGATGGGGATCATCATGTACAATATAAACATATTTTGACTTACAAAATCTTACCTATAATATGATTAACAATTGATTTTTATAATTGGAATTAATCATCCTGTACAATACATATCATATAGTATAAGTATTTTAATCACTCTTAATTAATAGTGATGCCTAATTTAGGTTTTTTATTTTTAATTGTTCGTCTAGTAAAATAGAAATTGCCTTGTACAATTAGGTTAAAAACCAAAAAAATTCTAACTCGCCAACCCCCACCCTTGACTGCGTGTGTGTGTGTGTGCAAGGTTTCATAGCTTAGGGTCAACCAGACATATACCTTGACTGAAGAAAGCTACAAAAGAACACTAAAAATTAAATTACATATAAACTCAACTTTAGTCTACCTGATCTTGAGTTTATTTGCATTTTAAGTGAACTTGTGGACCTGAAAGATTAACAAATAGGTCTATCAAAATAAATATGCAATAATAGTAGTAGTAAAGAAACAATAATATTTGTTATCATCAAAATCTTAATACTTGGGCCATGATTTGCAACAATTGAAACATTACAAATCGATCTACTTAAAAACTATAAATATAATGACTTTGTACACATAAATCATATCATAGGTACATTCTAATATAACTCTTACAAGTAGTAAAAGTAATGTAAGAGCTGGTATAATGATAGATTGTAATAAAGGTATGTAAAATCCTAATAAATCTAATGCAACCAATAATAGACTAATGTGCATCAACAGAAGTTAAAACTTGTATAGGACTTAAACCATTGGAAAAAAATAAATAACCACAGGATGCTCATGAAGTAAACCATCCGCAATCAAAACAAACCAACCACAAGTTATGCCTAGAGTAAAAATGTTAATCCTAACAAATCTTTTATATGTGGCTTTGGTATGTCCAAATTGGTTTATTATTTAAGTTGATTTATTTAAAGGTGTTTGTTTATTAAATGTTAAAATGGGAATTTTTAATTTAAGTTTAATATTTAATAATTTTATGTTTTATTATTTATGATTCAAAGTGTTGAAGATGATTATTTAATTTTATAGAACCCTATAAGCTAAAACCGTCAAAATGCAAAAGCCACTAAGCTATAATTTGTAAGACCCATAATTATAATGAAACCAATACCCCATAAAGGATTTGATTATTTCAATGAGTCCTTGAGATTTATTATTTATTTATTAGAATTATTAAGAGAAAGACCTTATAAACCCAATACGTGCATGCTCTAAAAAAATATTTTAATGATGATATATGATGGTCTTTTAATTATTAAATATTTATTTGAGATTCAATATGAACTAAGAATCACATAAATTTATTACTTCAACAATGGAAGTGAGTACATTTTATAAAAATCCTTTTTAATTATTTAAGATTTATGAAAAAAAAAACCCTTAATATAATGTATTTGTGTCATCTCAAAAAAGTTATACACAATACATATGGGTCATTATTTTATTTAAAATTTTTTTAAGAATGTCAAAATCAAATAGATTTATGTATTCCAAAGGAGTCAAACATAAAGCTTAAAAAACCCTTTATTTAATGGTATAATATATAATTTCAAAATTTATTTCATTAAAGTAAATTTAATCAAATGAATTACAAAATTTCTCTAGTTTATGTTAATTAAAGTTTGATTACTGCTTAATTTTTATATGATTTTTTTAAATTTTTATGTATTTATTTGAATTTTTAATTATTTTTTCTTTAAATATTTAAATTTAGTTTTCGATTATGTTTAAAATTTTATTTCAATTTAACTTAAATATTTATGCTTTTTTTATTTCTTTTATTCTAGTTTTAATTATTTATATTTATTTATTTTCCTTAAATCATATCTTATTTAATCAATTATTGAAATTCCTTCTTATATAAAGAATTGAAAGTGAGGTTTTAATCAACCAAATAATGTCAAATACTCAAATGATTGATGTCATTAGTTACGAATACCCAATAGACAAAACCATAAAAAATGGGATTAATATGATTAATAGCAATTTTATATGATTTTATTAAATAATTATATAATTTGGGGCTAATTTTTAAATAATGAAAACTTTAATTTAATTGAGGTTTGATTAAATTTTTGTTAATTAGATGATGAATTTAAGGTTAATTATGATTTAATTTAATTTTTTTAGGAATTGTTTTTTATTTTAGTGAGTTTTTCTTTTTTTAATTTGTCCCAAAATAAGGTTTAAGTTTAGGGTTTATTAATATAGGACCTGTAATAATAACAATTAGCAAGTGATTAATTTATTTGGTGTAAAATGTCACTATATGTACTATGTTTGATTTTCATCCCTAGTGGATGTGGGGTGAATTTCCTAGAACTTTCCAATGTTCTCTAGACCATATTCTTTATTTATTTTTACTAGGTGTCTTTAATATTTATCATGGTTTGAATTCCAATGTGTCTAACTTTTGCAATAATGTCAATAGGCCACATTAATCTATTTCCCTAAATCTACATAAATTTGGAGTAATGAATTTCCAAACATTTAGGTCAAATTCTAACCTATGTGTTTGTAAATTCTATCATAGAGAAATCATTCATAATATTTAAATAAGAGAATTATGGGATGTTGTCAGCTAATATCCACTGACCAAAATTGTGCCCAATTTGACCACTTGTTTAGGATTAATTAGGTAACAATAAAAGGAAAACAAACTTTGATTACCCATTATATATTTTCCAATAACCTTTGATAGAGTCTAAGAGCTCCAAATTTTAGACAGTCACATGAATCGAATGGCAAAAGTCCTATGCATTTTCACTTAGCTATGCAAGCAAAGGTCGTGATCAATTATTTCTCACATTTTAGGATAATTAAGAGTGATCTGGGTCAAATGACGTTCCAGACAAATTCCACTCTAAATGAGATAAATAAGATGAAACTTCTAGCATGATATTGACTATTCAAGAAAAATGGTTGATCCTAATACAAGATATTCATGCAAGAAGGTTTAAACAATGTGTGGAAGAAGTTCTAAAAAATTTGATCAGATGAACCTCAAGTCATCAAACTTAAAATATTGTATACTAAAAGTTATAGAAATTTGATTATTCTAAGTTAGGGTTTCAGTTTTGCCTGGATTTGATGGATGTCAACATCTGCTTAATAGCTTGATATATTAGCTAAGAAGTCTAGAGAAAAATTAATAAAAAAACTAAATCTTGAGGAGCTTTAGATTGTAAGTTATTTAAGATGAATGGATTTAGAACAAAGTTTGTAAGAATCTCCCCGCCATCATCCTTTAATAAGTGGGGCTTCACTTGAGAGGCCTAGTGGAGGCTCTGGTGACTGAAATAAAAAGAGTTTTTGCTTTGAGAGGCTCTGAGTTAAGTGTATTATTAAAATGTTAGTTTTGCATAGCTTGGTACAATTAAAACCCTAGGGCTTGATTGAACTGCTAAGATTTGTTAGAGGCCTAACTTGAATAATTTACACTTGTCCCAAATAGTTAGGAGCAAGGGTAATGAATTAGGCAAGCTTAAAATTTCTTTCAATCAATCCAACTAGAGGTGACCACAAGTGCTATTTTTGGCAAAACCTAGAGCTTATTTTAGTTTAAAGGGTGTTTATGAATTATCTAGAAATGATTTGAACAGGTTATTGTGATGGCTTAGAGGGAAAATATGGATTTTAAATATGTTGATCATTTAGGCATATTTTATACTTTTGACTAGTGTGACCAATCAAAAAAGTCCATGTTGAGTAGGATAGGCCTTGAGGATGTCCTGAATGATGATTAAGCAAAGTTCAATGGGTTTCAAATAATATGGTTGAGGTTTCCATGTAAGGAATTCTATCTACATAGGATTGACTAACTCTGATGAGTTGCTAAGTTAAACTCATCTTGATTTGACTCAAAAAGAGTTTGAGTGTACTCTAAGCAATAAAAGAAATGTGTTTGAGAGATTGGAGAGGTTACATTAAATGTGGTCTATGGTTTGACCCTTATTGACCTAGCTTTATTATATTTGGGTTCAATTGACCAAGTCAAATAATGACTAGATTGAAGTGACTAATCATGATCATTTCATGATGAGTTGTGTTTAGAAGGGTTTGATTAATTTTATATTCAAATTGAAGTTTTATTATAGGTGAATGAGGTGCTTGACTAATCGGGTTAGGATGGGCTAGGTCGACAGATTAAATTGAGTTAATGACATGCTCAATAAATTAGTGATGATAATTTTGATATATAGAGCTTCAAATGATCTTATTTAACTAATGATTGAGGATAGGGAGTCCATGTGCTTAAAGAGGGAGTTTATTGAGTAAGTTAACTATATTTTAAGGTTTATAGTGCTTAGTTTATTTTAGTGTAAGGTCTCTTGCAAATCTGATTTTATGGAATAGAATTTTGATGATAGAAAACATTCATATTTTCTACTACTACCTTGCCTAATAACATTTCAGGTCCACAAGATCAAGTACAACTCAAGCCAGCTCAAGATTTGGTAGATTAGGTCTGAGTTAGTTTGTAATTTTTCTTTCTTGATTTTATTATAAATGATGTGGCTCCTGATGCTAAGTAACCTTGCACACACAGACATGGGGTAAAGTTTATTACTATTGGTTAGAGTTCTCTATTTTAATCACATCATCCAGGACAATCCAAACATCATCCTGGATGATCTGTTAAAAATAGAAAGCCTAATTAGGGCATCCTAGTAAAGACAGCCATCATTGAGCACATCGTCCTGGACGATAGGCTCAAATTAGAAAGAATCATCCACCAAATCTATTTAGGTATTCTTTATTTTTTAACATCATCCTAGATGATGCAGCATAATTACACCTAAATTAATCTAGTAATTAAGAAAAGCAGTTAAGGTTTGATTGCACAATCACATTGGCTTGGATGATCGCGGGATCATTCAGGGTGATCTCTTAAACAATTGACATCGGCCAACTTCTATTCAAGGTGATGCTCAGGACGAGTTTCATAGATTTGAACTAATCATCTGGAATGATCGTGAGATCAGCCTGGACGATCAAGCTATGTTTCATCATCCAAACATCCTTTTATAACGATTATCTAGATGATATTCAAGGATTTGAACTGATCTTATAGGACGATATTTTATCGGCATGGACGATATGACCAAAAATCTTCTGATCACCCCAAACTGTCTGGGCTGTTGAGTAAAATTTACGTTGTTCATCCAGGATGATATCCATATCATCCTGAATGATAAGTTGGTTTGTATAATAAGAACTATTCTAAAACCCTTCTATTTAAGAGCACTTGTTCTACCCAAGAACTCATATTTTGCTACTGTTCTCAAATGAGAGAGCTAATAAGAGAGGGAGAGAAAGAGAGAGAGAGAGAGAGAGAGAGAGAGAGAGAGAGAGAGAGAGAGAGAGGATTTATGAGGGGGAGTTTTTGAGGGAGTTCACAAAGGTTGCTCCAACCAAGTATCCATCATGATCTTCTCCAATCAATATCCTTTATTTCTTGGGGGTTTTAGAGAGGTAAACTTCAGTATCTAATCAAGGTTCTCTGCCTACTTCAGAAGGAAGCTAAAAGAGTTGGGATCTCTGCCTTCTTCTGGAGGAAGCAAAAGGAGTTGGGTTCTCAGCCTGCTTCTGGAAGGAGCAAAAGGAATTGGGTTCTCTACCTGCTTTTAGAGGAAGTAAAAGGAGTTGGGTTCTTTGCCTCACCTGGGTTGGTGGAAAGGAGGTTTGTATAGGCTTATCTACCTTGCTATGGGGACAAAAAGAGAGACTGAGTTTAGTACAATACTCGAAGGGCGCCTCAGGGGAGTGGACATAGGTTATGTTGGCTGAACCATTATAAATTTCTATGTTCTTTAATACTGCTTCTGCATTTAATTTATACACTTTGATTTCTATGGTGAATCTTGGTTTTTATTTTAAGATTGTGTTTTGATCAATTTTTTTTTTTTTTAAATTCTAATTCACTCCCCTTCTTGGTTAGCGTTGGGACTAGTTTATAAGGACTTAACATGCCTAACAAATTTTCAAGTGGTATCAGAGTGGGATTCATAAAACTAAATTTAAAAACTTTTTTAATTTTGATTCATGGCTAACTTTGGTGATCGTAATACAATTGAAGGATATTCTATTACACGTGCACCTTTATTTGATAATATTCTTTTTAATTTTTAAAAAACTCGCATGTCTACATTATTATAATCGCCATATTATCATATGTGGATGCTTGTTAAAGAAGGTTATACACCACCTTCTCATGAACTTAATAGCATTAAAATTGAAATTCCTTTTACTTAATGGACTTTTGATGAATGAGATTTAGCACAACTAAATGCAAAATGCTTGAACTACTTTTTTTGTGCTTTGAACTCTGAAGATTATATGCGTGTTTCAATCTGTGCAATTGGTAAAGAAATTTGGGATAGATTATGTGTAACTTATGAAGGAAGCAATGAAGTTAAAAAACCTAGATTGAATATTCTATTGCATGATTATGAACTTTTTCGTATGAAGCCTTCTGAATCAATTTTTGATATGTATACTAGGTTTACTCAAATTGTCACCTTATTGCATTCTTTAGGAAGGGAGCCAACTAATTATAAAAAGGTCAATAAAATTTTGAGATGCTTGCCTTCATCTTTTGATGCAAAGATCAATACAATTACTGAATCTAAATATTTAAATATTTATTATGTTGATAATTTACTTGGATCACTCATTGCTTACGAGCAAGGGGTGAATAAAAAAAATCTTGATACAGATAAGAAAAAGAAGGAAAAAATTGTGGCACAGTTTATTATCAAATTCAGCATAGTACAACTATCAAAATCGTGATACTCATTAATTGCACCATTCAACATAGTACACATTTAGTGTGGAGACACAAATTACATTATTCATAGCATAACACATATGCGTTGCATTCTTTTTTTCATAAGAAGGGACCCAAACCTGTTGGGTTCCTAAATCTAATGTTTGATGATTTTGTAGGCTTGCTCTCACAAAAGGCCTCGTGAGAGCATGTGATACTAGGGCAATGGATGCTAACGACACATGATTGGAGATACAAATCAATTCATTTTGTTGGAGACCAGGTTAGGAAGCAAGGTTACTCTTGGAGACAACACCACCAGGAAGGTAGTGGGCGCTGGTATAATTGGAAACTCTAAGAACCTCTTGATTGAAAATGTTTTGGTTGTAGATGGACTAAAATACAACTTACTTAACATCAGTCAGCTTTCTGATAAGGGCTTCATCATAAAATTTTTGGCATTACATTATAAACTAAATAACAACACGATTCTGCAGAGAATGAGGATCAACATTGTTTACATGCATGACTTAAATAATATTGATAGTGCTGCTTCATTTTGTTTAAAATTTGCTGCTGATGATCCATGGTTGTGGCACAGGACATTATGTCATGCCAGTATAAAAACCCTTAGGAGAGTGACCTAGAAAGACCTAGTTAGAGGTATCCCAAAATATAAATTCTCAAAAGACCACCTTTGTGATGCCTATCAACTAGGAAAGCAAGTTAATTCCTCTTTTCACTAAATTAAGAACATTAGCACCTCTAGACCTTTAAAAGTCCTTCACATGGACCCATTAGCACTACCAACTTAGGAGGAAATTTAATGGTTTTGTGATTGTCGATGACTACTCGAGGTTTACTTGGATTAGATTTTTGTCACAAAAGAATGAGTCTTTTGATGAGTTTAAAACCTTCTTCACTTGAATTCAGAATAGCTAGGTTGTGAGATTTTGACCATCTATAATGACCATGGGGAAGAGTTTGAAAATGAGATATTTAGATATTTCTATGAGGATAAGGGGATTAGTCACAAATTCTCAGCTATTAGAACTCCTCAACAGAACAGGGTAGCTGAATGGAAGAATCGGACCATAGTTGAAGCTACTAGAGCCATGCTTGCTGAATATTCACTTCGAAAATACTTTTGTGCCTAAGCGGTAAACACAGCTTATTATGTATTGAATATGATGAATGTTAGAGTCAAAATTGATATGACACCCAATGAGATCCTTATGGGTAGGACACCCATTCTTTCACACCTCCATGTCTTTGGTAGTAAGGATTTCATTCATAACAATTGGAAGTCACAATGAGGGAAATTTAACCAAAAATATGATGAAGGAGTGTTCTTATAATATTTAAGTGAGAGGAAATCTTTTAGGGTGTTTAATAAGAGGACATTAGTGGTAGAGGAGACAACCCATGTAGTGTTTGATGAATCTGATCCTAGGAAGTCTATAGTTAAGGAAGAAGATGAAGTAAGAGAGAATAGTGTTGTAAATCAATTTTCATGACTTATATTTTTGATGATTGACAAACACTATTGATACTCTTAGACTGCATGTTACTTCTAATTTTTCAGGAATCGAAGATCGGACGAACAAAAGAAGCTAGTTCAAGATTGCGTAGGTTAGGATTGAATCAGTCTGTACTTTGCTTTTTCTCTTCTTGAGTCTATTTGTAATGTTCAAAGAGACTGATGCTAAGTAACCCTACACATACACACTTGAGAGACTTAGAATTTCTATTTTTACTCATATCGGCCAGGACGATATTTACATCATCCTGGATGATCTGACTTAAAATAAAAAATCTAAACAAGGATTCTTAATTAAGGCAGCCATCATTAACAGATCACCCTGGACGATATGTGTATCGGCCAAGACGATAAGCTCAAAAAAGAAAGAAATTGCCACCATAGACAATTAAGGTATTATGTATTTTTTAATAATCGGCCAGGATGGCCTTTGATCGGCCTGGACGATATTCATAAATTATGCCTTAATTGATCAGGAAATCAAGTGAGTAATTAAGGATGATTGATATGATCATATTATTCTAGACGATCTCAGGATCGGCCAGGACGATCTATTTAAAAACCTTAGTTACTTCTGGACGATAAATATCTGCTAGCACAAATTCAGGGCGATGCTCTGGATGATTTTCCTCTGATTTGTACTGATCGGTCTGAATGATTGTGAGATCGTCCTGGATGATCAAGCCAATTTTTAATCGTCCAGATTTACATTCAGCGCGATGCTCTGGCCAATCTTCTGAGATTTGTACTGATCGACCGGGACGATGTACATATCAGCCTGGACGATATTGTCGGCAACTTGCAATTAATGAGCTCCTTTGAAGCTCTTCTATTTAAGAGCTCTTGTTCAACATTTTGAATAATCTTTTGCTGCTGCCTTGACCTGAGAAGACCTTGAGGAGAGAAAGAGAGAGAGGGAGAGAGAGAGGATCTTGTGAGGGGGAGCTTGTGAGGGGATTCATAAGGGTTGCTTCAAGGATCGCTCTGCTTCTTCTTCATCTAGAGTTTCTCATTCGTGGAAGGGTCGGTAGAGGTAAGGATTCAGCATCTGATTGTGGTTATCTTCCAGCTTCAGGAGGAAGCAAAAGGAGATAGGTTCTCTACCTTACCGCGGTGGCAAAAAGGAGGTTCTTTGTAAAGGCTTCTCCGCCTAGTTGTGGGCTATAGGAAAGTCACAAGTGTAGTACAATACTCGGAGGGGGCTTCTGGGGAGTGGACGTAGGTTGAGTTGACCGAACCACTATAAATTTCTGTGTTCTTGTTTCTTGCTTCCGTACTTTAATTTCCGCATTTATTTTTCTTGTGGTGTGATTTTTGTTTATGTGTTTTTAGTTCTTTGTGAAAAGAAATTTTTTAAAATACCAATTCACCCCCCCCTCTCTTGGTTAGCTTGGGCCAGTTCTATAAGGTTTAACATCCCTAACAAACTTTCAAGTGGTATCAGAGCGGGATTAATAAAAAAATTAGTTTGAAAAGTTTTTGAATTTTGATCCATGGCTAACCTTGGGAATTGTAACACTACGAAAGGTTATTCAATTACACGACCTCCCCTGTTTGACAACATACCATTTGATTTCTGGAAAACCAGCATGTCAACGTTTTTACAATCTACTGATTATCGCATGTGGAAGCTTATCAAAGAAGGTTATTATCCACCTTCTCGCAAAATTAATGGTGTTAAAACAGAAGTTGCTTTTTCTGAATGGACTTTCGATGAACAAGATTTAGCTCAATTGAATGCAAAATATTTGAACTGTTTCTTCTGTGCTTTAAAATTTGAGGATTACATGCGTGTCTCCACTTGCAAAACTGGTAAAGAAATTTGGGATAAATTGTGGTTCACCTATGAAGGCACTAATGAGGTTAAATAATCCCGTTTAAAAATTCTATTGCATGACTATGAACTTTTTCGTATGAAACCTCATGAATTTGTTTCTGACATGTATACTAGGTTTACTCAGATAATTACTTCACTGCATGCATTAGGAAAAGAACTTTCAAACTATGAAAAAGTAACCAAGATTTTGAGATGCTTGCCTTCATTATATGATGCTACAATCACAGCAATTACTGAATCTAAGGACTTAAACACTTATTCTATTGATAACTTACTTGGCTCACTCATTGCTTATGAGCAAGGGGTGAATCACAGAAATCTTGATGCAGATGAGAAGAAGAAGGAGAAAACAGTTGCACTGAAGGCGCACAAATCAAATTCTGAATCTTCCGGGTCTAAAAGTTATGAAGTTGCCTTCATCACAAGGCAATTCAAAAGCTTTCTAAGGAAGAAGAAAAAGCATCATTGGAGAAAAGGTATGGATCATAGACATTCTAAAGGATCTTCTGATGTTGTTTGTTATGAATGCAGGAAGCCTGGACATGTGAATGCCGATTGTCCTACACTTCAAGATCACTCGAGCAAAGAAAAGAAAAAAGGTGTGGAGAAACCTATGTTAAGGAAGGACAAGAAGAGAGTCCAAAAGGCGTTCTGGGCAGAATCTGGTATTCATTCCTCTGAGACTGAACCAGAGAAAGAGACTACAAACCTATGCTTAATGGCTCATGATCATCTTGAGCAAAGTGATGAGGAAGAGGTATGTAAACAAACCTATGATGAATTGTTTGAGATTTGTGAGAAAATCCAAAAAACTTAAGAAGACTCATGCTAACTTAAAATTGGAACTTGTAAATTTACAAAAAGAGTATGAAGTTATACTTAAAGATCATTCAACGATTGATTCTAATCACATGACTCATCTTGATGAATTTGATGATTTGAACAAAAAGCATTCGAAATTAATTAATGAGCATAATGCATTAAAATTTTCACACACATCACTTGAATCTGATTTCAACAAATCTAAAGAGAGAAAAAAACTTGAGGGTTGAGAATGATGTTCTAAAAAACACAAACTTGAGGATTAAAAATGAATTGGAAACACTTAAGGGAAATTGGAAGACTCCCACTTTGAATCCAAAGCCAAAACCTAGGAAGAGGCATTATAACTCAAATCATTTAAGAAATCCTTTTCCTGGAGTTAGATGTTTTTCTTGTGGCATGCTATGACACATCTCACACACTTCCACTATTCACCATATTACACATTGGTGTGGAGACCTATGATACATGATTCACAGCATACCACACGTGCATTGTATTCTACCTTTCCTAAGAAGGGACCCAAACTAGGTTGGGTTCCTAAATATGAATGTTATTGAGTTTTGCAGGTGTGCTCTCACCAAAGACCTCATGGGAGCATAGGATAATTGGACACATGGAGGCTCGCAGCTCAAAATTGCTTAAACTCGCTGCTTCATAATTTCTTGAAATTATTTTTCTTTAATTAGTTTTGTGTTATTTTTGTTGTGTTCTTGCTTTGTATTGTTCTAGATTGCTTTGTTTTTATTTTGTTTTTTATGTTTGGTTTCCTATATGATTATTTTTTAAGATTTTAAATTTTGGAGTTTTAGAGATTATGTTAAGCATTTCTAAATCAATTAAAGGGAGGAATACCGTTGATGGTTTCCCTCCTTCTGACCTTGTTAAGACGTATAATTTTCTTCTCTAAACAAAAGTCTAACTCATTTTAGCCAATGGTTTTTGAAACTAAGATTTTTTTTTTATCTTGTTACAAAAATCTATCTTGTGCATAATATCCAAAGTTCTTATATATCTCTCAAGTTATTTGAGATCTTGCCTTTACACTGATCATATAATTTTTAGTTTTGTTTTGTGGGTAGTTTTTCCATATGTTAGAGAGAGTTCTCCTATTCTCAAATATCTAGAATATATACTCACAACTAAGAACTTCTTTTAAGAGTTTGCAAAAGAGAATTGAGATTACAAAAGATAAAAAAGGAAAAGTGGTAAAGACGCCAAAATTGAAATCAAAAGTATATACACAAATGTGTATCAAAAATTAAAAGATGCTCAAAGAGCCAATCAAAGATTCAAGAGGTCAAAGATTCAAGAGGCATAAAATGAGCCCACTAAAAGGCAAGCTATGCTCTCTTTTCAAAACTTTTAAAACTTAGAAGAACATCTGGATTATGTGAGATTTTCAAAGGCTTGATTTCAAATTCCATGATTGAGAAAAATTACTTTGACATATTATTTATGAGATATTTTCTTTGTAAACAAGTTTTGAATGAATCTTCTTTTTATCCTATTTAGTAATTTTTAGTTAGGCCTCTATTTTTAAAAGACAATTTAAACCCTAAAGGATGTCCGATCTAGGGTTAACAGAATTGGATATTCTACCATCTTCTGATTGAAATTTGTTAACCTATTGATCTCTTGAAACTCTAAAGTTTAAATTATTTAAGAAATTCTCATATGAATTGCTTTGATAAAATAAAAAAAAAATTAAAAAACATAAAAAAAATTAGCTTCTTTTCAAATTGTTTGTTTTTAGTTTTTTATCGTTGTTCGTTTTTCTTTTCTTATGCTTTTTCTTTTGTTTTAATTTTGAGGGCTTTGATCATCACCATCCTTCATTGTTTTTTAAATTCTAGTCACATCGTCCTGGCCGATACTTTTATCGTCTTGGACGATAGGGTAAATTCTCTTCAAATTTCCATCTGTTGAACTTTTCTGTGCTTGCTATAACTCTTCATCCTGGACGATACTTTATCGTCTTGGATGATCTGATCAAACTCTGTTGTAATCTTGATGATGGTCCTGGCCGATAAAATATTTTATCCTGGCCGATGCATTTATGGTCATCGTCCTGGCTGATACACTAGATCGTCCTGGACGATCCACGTGTCGGCACATTTAAATCCTTAAAATCGGTCCTGGACGATCCATTATTGGACAATCAACCCGGCCGATCCACTGTTCATCCTGGACGATACACGTGGCACAGATTTAAAATGTTTTAACTTCGGCCGGTACGATCAATTATTGTGCATCATCCTAGACGATACACATAATCGGCCCGGACAATCTGCTTTTTCAACGGTCGTCCGGCTTGACTCCTCGGGACGATCGCCTGTGTCTAATCGTCCTGGCCGATATCTGATCGGCCTGAACGAACGGACCACCTTTTTGACTAATCGGCCTGTACGCAATTTTGTGCCATATCGTCCTGGACGATTTTGCAATCTGCCTGGACGATATGGCCGTTTCTTTAAACTCTTGCCGTTCCAACATGTTTTTCACTTCACATTCCTTCTCCTCTTGTGTTTTTTTGCTAACTCCTCACTATGCTGGTGGGAAACATGTTCGATAAACTTCTGGGAGTTCTTCGAGGGCTAGGATTGACCCTGATTTTAGGGAGGCAGAAGATGAAGCTGCTTACCATCAATACAAAGAATGTGAGATAACTGTCTCCAGAATCATCAATCCTGCCCATATTTCATATCCGGTAATGGATATTTTTGCTCACACTTCCCTTTGTTTCATTTTGTTTCTTGCTTTCCCCTTTGATACTAAGCTTCTTCGTGAATTCTTCGCAAACCTTTGCATAAATCCTACTTTCACAGCACTAACCTCCTATGTGAATAGACGCCCCGTCGAAATCACATATCAGGACTATGTTGAACTTTTATTGCTATCCACCACCGGGGATAAGCTTCACTTAATCACTTCAGATCCTGACTTTGACTGGTCCACGACAAATCACTTCCTTCGCCAGACCAATGCACCTTTTCATGTTGGAGAGACTAGCTCTTTAGTCAAAGATGCTAGGACAATCCAACATGTCCTTCGCACCTGCATAATTCCAAAAGCCGGGGATTGAATCCACATCACTCCTCTACTTTCCCTAACTACTTTCTACATCATGGCACATAGAGAATTTAATACTGCGGACTTAATTTTTCGGTACATTGATGACTTAACCACAATTCGCGATCCAGGTCATAAGAGTAAACCCAATCTGGCTTTAGGACACCTCATATCCTATGTCCTTAAAACCAAATAAAAACTTCAATATCCTGTTCCACCCAACCTCCCAACTCTCTTCTACTCAAATAATTCCTTCAATACCCTTCATAGTACTCATCTCCACCCTGGGGATGAGGAATCTCGGGGGGCTGAGGAGGAGGAGGCTCGCTCTCCCGCTCCTGTTCCTAATCCTACTCCTCTTCGCCAGCACTCTCATCTTGACCAGTTAGTGGAGAGGTTTGATCGATGTAAGACCCACTTTGATGCTTACGTTGCTGCACAAAAGCAGCAACATTCTGAGGACATGGCCCGCTACGAGTAGCACCGCACATATGACTTAGCCCGGTTTGACAGCTACATTACTCACTAGCACTAGAAGCATGACCAGGACATTGCCTGGTTCAATGCTCAGTTCAGTACGCTAGCTAGTTACTTTCAGCAGCCACCTCCACCACCTCCATCTAATGATCAGGATCCCGCACTTTTCTAGTCTTTGTTTTCTATTTTCTGTTGTCTATTTTCTATAGTTTATCTTGTAGTTTGTTTTAGTCTCTATTGTGTTGTTTCCTTTTTCTTTTTATGTGTCTAGGACCTTCTTTTTGTGATACAAAAGAGGGAGTAGGATGTGGTAGGAAAAGTTGATGTGCTTGTAACTTTGAAATTTTAATGAATTGCTGCAATTTTTACTGAATTTTTCCTACTTGTGTTAGCCATCATCAAAAAGGTGGAGATTATTGCAAATCTATTTTCATAACTTATGTTTTTGATGATTGACAAACACTATTGATACTTATGGACTACATGTTACTTCTAACTTTTCAGGAATCGAAGATCGGACGAATAAACGAAGCTAGTTCAAGATTGCGTAGGTTAGGATTGAGTCAGTCTGTACTTTATTTTTTCTCTTCTTGAGTCTATTTGTAATATTCAAAGAGACTGATGCTAAGTAACCCTACACATACACACTTGAGAGACTTATAATTACTATTTTTACTCATATCGGCCAGGACGATATTTACATCGTCCTAGATGATCTGACTTAAAACAGAAAATCTAAACAAGGATTCTTAATTAAGGCAGCCGTCATTAACAGATCGTCCTGGATGACACATTTATAGGACAGGACGATAAGAAATTACCGCCATAAATAATTAAGGTATTCTATATTTTTGAATAATCGGCCAGGACGACCATTGATCGCCTAGACAATATTCACAAATTATGCCTTAATTGATCAGGAAATCAAGGGAGTAATTAAGGATGATTGATACGATCATATCGTCCTGGACGATCTATTTAAAAACCTTAGTTACTTATGGGCGATGCTCTGGACGATTTTCCTCTGATTTGTACTGATCGGCCTGGACGATTGTGAGATCGTCATGGATGATTAAGCCAATTTTCAATCATCCAGATTTGCATTCAGGGCGATGCTCTGGTCGATCTTCTGAGATTTGTACTGATCGGCCTGGACGATATTGTCGGCAACTTGCAATTAATGAGCTCTTTTGAAGATATTCTAATTAAGAGCTCTTGTTCAATGTTTTGAACAATCTTTAGCTGCTTCCTTGACCTGAGAAGACCTTGCAGAAAGAAAGAGAGAGAGGATCTTGTTAGGGGGAGCTTGTGAGGGGATTCACAAGAGTTACTTCAAGGATCGCTCTGCTTCTTCTTCGTTTAGAGTTTCTCATTCGTGGAAGGGTCGGTAGAGGTAAGGATTCAGCATCTGTTTGTGGTTCTCTGCCAGCTTCAGGATGAAGCAAAAGTAGATAGGTTCTCTGCCTTGCCGGGGTGATAAAAAGGACATTCTTTGTAAAAGCTTCTCCGCCTAGCTGTGGGGGCTAAAGGAGAGTCATGAGTGTAGTGCAATACTCGGAGGGCGCCTCCGGGGAGTGAATGTAGGTTGAGTTGACTGAACCACCATAAATTTCTATGTTCTATTTTCTTGCTTCTGTACTTTAATTTTCTCATTTATTTTTCTTGTGGTGTGATTTTGGTTCATGTGTTTTTAGTTCTTTGTGAAAAGAAATTTTTTAAAATACCAATTCACCCCCCTCTTGGTTTGCTTGGGCCAGTTCTATAGGGCTTAACATCCCTAACGAACTTTCAAGTGGTATCAAAGCGGGATTAATAAAAAATTAATTTGAAAACTTTTAAATTTTGATCCATGGCTAACCTTGGGAATCATAACACTACAGAAGGTTATTCAAATACACGACCTCCCTTATTTGACAACTTATCTATTGATTTTTGAAAAACCTGCATGTCAATGTTTTTATAATCTACTGATTATCGCATGTGGATGCTTATCAATGAAGGTTATTCTCCACCTTCTCGCGAAATTAATGGTGTTAAAACATAAGTTTCTTTTACTGAATGGACTTTTGATGAACGAGATTTAGCTCAATTGAATGCAAAATGTTTGAACTATTTTTTCTTTGCTTTAAAATCTGAGGATTACATGTGTATCTCCACTTGCAAAACTGGTAAAGAAATTTGGGATAAATTGTGTATCACCTATGAAGGCTCTAATGAGGTAAAACAATCCCGTTTGAATATTCTCTTGCATGACTACGAACTTTTTTGTATGAAACCTCATGAATCTGTTTCTGACATGTATACTAGGTTTACTCAGATAGTTACTTCACTGCATGCATTAGGAAAAGAACTTTAAAACTATGAAAAAGTAAATAAGATTTTGAGATGCTTTCCTTCATCATATGATTCTAAAATCACTGCAATCATTGAATCTAAGGACTTAAACACTTATTCTATTGATAACTTACTTGGCTCACTCATTACTTACGAGCAAGGGGTGAATCAAAGAAATCTTAATGCAGGTGAGAAGAAGAAGTAGAAAATAGTTGCACTGAAGGCGCACAAATCAGATTATGAATCTTCCGGGTCTGAAAGCGATGAAGTTGCCTTCATCACAAGGCCATTCAAAAGATTTTTAAGGAAGAAGCAAAAGCATCATTGGAGAAAAGGTAGGGATCATAAACATTCTAAAGGATCTTCTGATGTTGTTTGTTATGAATGCAGGAAGCCTTTACATGTAAAATCCGATTGTCCTACACTTCAAGATTTCTCGAGCAAAGAAAAGGAAAAAGGTAAGGATAAACCTAAGTTTAGGAAGGACAAGAAGAGAGTCCAAAAGGCGTTCTGGGCAGAATCTGGTAATGATTCCTCTGAGACTGAACCAGAGGAAGAGACTATAAACCTGTGCTTCATGGGGGAAGATCATCTTGAGCAAAGTGATGAGGAAGAG